>NC_072771.1:35740988-35944976 GCF_022539595.1 Amphiprion ocellaris
ATGTGAGGGGGTTAAAAGCAAATGAGTGTTAGTAAAATAAAAATAAATAAACAAAACTAAAAGTAAACTTCACCTTGACATTGATGGGCATTCCAACCAGGAACAAAGTAAAAGATAATCAATACGAAAAAAAAACTCTTCCTGTTCACCTCTTAAAACCCCCAAACACACCACAGTAGCACCCTAAACTAAAACTATCACTGGGTTCCCTGTTTTCCTTTGTGAACAATTCAAAGGTCCCTCTCTATCTCCCCACACATCCACCAACCACTGGAACACATCTCCAAAGTTCTGCTGGACCAGCTCAGCTTCCCCTCAGAAGAAGTGCTGCCACCTGCCAGATGAAGGAGCCTTTTGAGAGGCAGCTGGCATCGTGATTGGACTGTACTTTGGTCTGTTCCAATCCAGCTTCAGCTCCAGAGACGGCAGGCGGGACGAGTCAACGGAGGCCGGATGGACGAAGGCATGCAGCTGAGTACAATCTAGAAAACAACAGAGGAGGAGTACAGCAGCCCAGGACCAGAACAACCAGAGTAGCATGGTATGTCTCTTAGAAAACATCATAGTATAACCTTTGGTATGAAAAAACACCATCATATACGTCGTAGATTGTACAAATAACAAGTCAAAGGAAAGAGACATACATTGTAGAATTGTAGTAATTGTGGGCTGACTGATTTACTGATAGTATTTTATTTTTTACTGATTTACAGTAATAAATAAATTTAAGAATGGTGCTACTTTGGCTCTGAACCTTTATCTACCTGTGGTCGCTCTGTCTTCTGGAGTGATTTGATTGGTTATACGTCACGAATAAAACTCCTTTAAGTTAACATCTGTTAACAAAACAAAAACGTATCAACAAAGTTTTCTGTTAGAGTTTGTGTTCTTCTAAGTTTAACTCCAAGATTTTAAATACTTTCTTTTACTGCAAATGAATATCTACTCCAAATGTCTCACTAATAATCATTATCAGCCTTAAAAACCCACAAAACACCCCTCTATGCTCGACCACACTTAGTACAGTTCGGTTCCCCCTTCTATAAATCTGCTTGGAATCTTCCACTTCCTGTTTGTCAAAGTGGCCTTCTACCTGGACAGGTTTTGTTGGAGCTCATGCAACAAACATTTTGGGTAACTGCACTTTAATATGGATGGATGACACTGAATTAGAGTCTGTTTTAATGAGACTGAGTTAAGATGTGTAGCTCTGTCATTAAATAGGAAATTATTTCTCAGAATTCACAGAGAAAAGTCTGAAATGTTTGCTAGCTTAGCGTCCCACATGTTCTTTGGCTCAGCTAAAGCTAACTCTCTCCAACTTCTGGATATCTTGAGTTGCTTGTTGTTAAAATATCTTGCTGTAGGTGCTGAAGCTCAGAAAGTCTGAGATGTTTGTTAGAAAATAAGCTCATTCTAAAGTCTGATCTGAACTGTCCTCTTTTGTTTGAACTTTCCCTAAACTTAGGAGTTAATGACAGAGCAGCACATCCAGACTCAGTCTCATTTATGTAGTGATTAAACTTCAGTGTCATTCATTGATGTTAAAGTGCAGTTTTTCAAATGTTTGTTGCACATGCTCCCGACCAAACCAGTCCAGGTGGAAGACGATGTGAAGAGAAAGCTCCAGAGGATGAATATCACACATTTACATTGGAAATAAATGTCCTTTAATTAGACATTTTCATGCAACAGTTGGATTTACCTTTAATGATGTTCAAATCTTTGAGTGTTTTGTTGATGTTGGTTTCTAAATGTTTTTTGACACTCGGCCCCAAAGATTAAAACCTTCTATGGCTCACAAGCTGCAACAATTCACACATTATCAACTATCTTTCTGACTAAACTAAGATAAAAAGTGAAAAACTGCCTGATTTCTGCATCATGAATGTAAATCTTTTTGGTTTTTATGACAGTAAACTTTGCCCATTATTCAACAGATTAATGTGTTTTAATCATAAGTCATGTGTTAAGAAAGTGTGTTTTCCAACATATATGGCTGAATTACTCCAACATCACAGGATACATACAATTTTAATTTGACTTTATTTATATAACGCCAATTACAGGTCAAATTGTCTCAAGACGCTATATTTTTATATTGTTTGTCATATTTAAAATATGACAAAGTAAGAAATTTAAGGCTCTTGACTAATCTATTATTTGGTTTTTAAGAGACTAATGGACAATTAAAATAACTTTCTCCACTAAAACTAATAAACGAGGTCAAATAAAAGGAAGAGTTTAAAATACTGCAGTCCCACAACGACAAGAATAAAGTTTGTCAACAAAAACTAAATCTGCTGGTGGATTCCATTAAAGTCCTAATAAATGATAATAAAGTGTGATACTAAAGGTTTGTGGTGCTACAAATCTCCAAGTAAAGATATGAAGTTGAACATCTGGATGGAGGTTGATAAAAGTTGACGTCCCTTCATTTCTCTGGAGCGACTCCATGGATTTTAAGGATGGTAGTTAAAGACCTGCTCTTCTAGTGGTCTTCCTTCTAGTCGCTGTAAAAAGTCAGTCCATCCTGGACAACTTCAACATCTCTTCATGACAAGTTGTTCTGCCTTGGACCTGGTGGAAACTCCAGAAACTGGGGAAAACCTGTGGAGACTCGAAGAACTCGTGGAGAGTCGAGAAACTCGGGGGGGGGGGGGTGGGGGGGGGGGGGGGGGGGGGGGGGGGGGGGTGTTGGGGGGGGAAGCCGCCACCCACCTCCCCGCCTACTCTCCGCCCTGACTCCACCCAGACTCCGCCTTGGCTCCACCCATGTGGTCACTTCAGGAACTACGATGCCAAAGGGACGACGAATTTATTTCTTTTTATCTGATCTGTAGCTCAGTGAGTTAAGGATTTGCCTATGGAGCTGCAGGTCGCTGGTTCAAGACCAGACACTTCTTAAGTTTTCTCAAAATTCTGACAAAGACAAAGAAAGAAAACTGCCAGTGGCTGGTCTCGAACCTGCGACCTTCCACTTGGTAGTCCATCTTCTTTTCCCCTGAGCTATTCGCTCAGATACTAATTCTTCTTTTTTTTGCGCATTTATCATCTATTTTTTGTCGTTTTTGAGTTTTTTTTTTAACTTGAGTCTCGACTCGACCGTTTTTCTCAGGAGGCTGGACTTCAGCCTTTGTGCTGGAGGGTGGAACCCTCACTTCCAAGACTTTCCAAGCCCCCAGACCTCCCGAGTCCTCAGGACCTGAGCTTTCACACAGTCTGAGGGCTGAAATTTTCTAAGTCCCACAGTAGATCTCTGTTAGATTGAACTTTCAGACAGTCCAAGGACTGATATCTTCGAAGTTCCTGAGTAGTCCTAGGTTAGTTTGAACCTTCAGACAGCCTGAGGGTTGAAATTTTAGAAGTTTCTCAGTACTTCTCTGTTAGTTTGAACCTTTAGACACTCTGAGGACTGAAATCCTAGAAGTTCTTGAGTAGTTCTCTGTTAGTTTGAACCTTCAGACAGTCTGAGGACTGAAATTTTAAAAGTTTCTCAGTACTTCTCTGTTAGTTTGAACTTTGTGGTTAACAAGCCTTAAAACTTGTGACCATGAGTCTTGATTTCACATTTAGACCATCCATCTGAGTTCTTCTCAGACCTTCACCTGTGGGTTTTTTAAAAATCCTCAACAAACTTTGATTCTCTTCACTGAACAGTAAAGTTTGTGGAGATCAGAAGGTAACATTAGTTTGATCAATGCCTTCAACTACTAGTAGACTTTATCTGGAAAGCAGTTTTCTGAAATGAGTTCTTAGTAAATCTGTCCACAATCAAACCAAGAACATAGAAAGAGGAAATGTTTGAAGAAACAACTTGATGTTTTCATTTCAGACTAGAAAACGCATTAAGACCTTTATCGGTTTTTGCTCTTTTTGATCGTTTTATTGTCTCTTCTATTTAATTTGATCTTCTAAAGTCTAACTGGTGTCTTTTCAAATGTTTTGTCTTTAGTTTGATTCTTCTGAAATGTTTAGTTTTGCTCTTTTCTCACCTTTAATTCTTTTCGAATGTCTGATTTGATTTCCAAATGTTTTGTCTTTGTAATGTTTGTTGTTTTTTCGAATGTTTTAGCGGGTTGTTTGAAAAATTTCCTTTTCTTTCCCAATGTTTAATTTTTCGATTAAATCTTTAAGGTTTTTCTTTTTAAATGTTTTATCACCTTTTAATGTTTAATTTTCTTTTTAAATGCTTCATTGTATTTTCTGTTTAATTCCTATTTAAATTTTTATTGTTATAAGATTTAATTTTCTAATTAAACATTTAAATTTTTTAATTAAATGTTTTGTCTTTTTAAAGGTTTAATAATCTAATTACATGTTTTGCATTTTTCAAATGTTTAATATTCTTGTTTAATTGTACTTTTTAAATGTTTAATTATCTAAAATATTTCATCTTTAATGTTTAGTATTGTTGTTTAAAAAATTTTGTTTAATTTCATAATTACATGTTTTGTATCTTCTGTTTAATTATCTAATTAAATATTTTGCCTGTTTAACATAATTTAATTGTATTTAATGTTTAATTTTCTTTTAAAAAGTTTTACTGTATTAAATTCTTTTTTCCTTTAATTGCTTTTTTAAATGTAGTTTATTTCTTTAATCTTTTTTCTGTCAAGATTTTAACCCCAACATTAAAAATGAAACAAACCCTTAAATCACAATGAAAATATTTCTGTTGTCACAATCATGAGTTAGTCAATTATTCAGTTTATCAATTCAACTTTATTTGTTTAGCACCTTTCACACAGATGACAAAACTAAACAACAAAGAGAAAAAAACTATTGTAAAACTATGATTAAAACTCAAAAACATATTTAAAAAAAAAAAAAAAAAGATTTAACATGGTAATAAAATATGTTGTGTCCAGGGGATGGACAGAGTTTATTGAAATTTTCTTGGGCTCACATGGTAAATCATTTAAAATATAAACTTGATATTCAGTCTAAGGAAACTGGAAACTGCAGAGTGACAGAAGAACCAACAATATCTCCTGTTTTCTCCTTTAATGAGTCGACTCTTCTTGTGCTTTCAGACCAAAGAACTACAGACTCTTCACAACCTGCTCAAACTCTTGGTACAGGACCTCACCACACGGATCAAGGAGGTTCCTGTCTCATTTCTACTCTGAAGCTCACCTTCTCCTGCTCAAACTGCTGACAAATGTTTCTGCTGCTCTAAAGTCTGGTCTCCAGAACTTCCTAAAAACTCTCAAAGTCTCTTCTGCTGCAGGCTGCTTTGTAGAACTGTTCCAGAAAACCTCACTAAACCACATGGAGGGGCCTCAAGATAGTCGTCCAAATGAAACCGTACAAAAACCAAACTAGCACAACCCAAACGCTAAAGTCTCCTGCAGCCTACCAGAGAACCTCTGAGAACAGAGAATCAGGACAGGAACTCTTACCTTCTGGACAACCAACGTTGCTTCACAAGAATACAGAATGTGTCTGACCAAAAACCTCTAAAGACTCACTACAGCCAAGATAAAGACACAACTCACCTGCACCAAATCCACTAATCACTGCAGACATTAGAACCATGTGCTAACTGTGGCTAAAGAACCTCATTTACCAAGACAACTATCCAGTACAAAGCCCTAAAACACACCAAGAAACACATTAAAGATGGTTTTACTGCTGGAATCTGCAAGCCAATGCCTAAAAAACAAACTAAAGCAATGGAGCCAAACCCGGTTCTGTGGTGGAGAGAAGCAGAGGAAATGTTTGTCTGCAGCTAAATAAAGCAGGAAGACAGTGAGCTGCTCAGGTGTTCCTGATAACACCAAGCAGCCACCTGGACAGCCAATAGGAACACAGCTTATTGGAAGTCCAGAGGGCTGGGTTAGTGAAGGAACTTTAGTTTAAAGTTGAAGCAGAAAGTTAACAAAGAAAGTTGAAAACCACCTTCTGATCCCTGAAATCTCTGAGTTTTCACACAAAGAACACCTGAACATGTCAAACTGGTTCCATAGTAGAACCATCATTGTAAAAACGTCATAGTATGGTGTGTTGCTCAAAAAACATTACGACCCAGCTGTCTAGGGTCACCGAGAAGCAACATAAAAACAGGACAAACGCTGGTTTCCAGGGGGTTAGGAGGATATTTATTTGAAAGAGGAAGTTTACAACAACATAACATGTGAGCAGAAAAATCACAAAGTCTGTCTTTAGTTCAGCTGAAAATATTAGTTTAGTTTTTAGAGGCACATGGATTGTTTGTACATTTAATAACCGAGTCCTGAAATAAAATTACAGTTGTGGATTTCTGTCATTTAGTCTGGACTAAACAAATAACAGCAGCATGAATCTCAAACATCATTATGAGGAGTCTGGATTGAAGTTTCTCACTTGATAATGATCAAAACATGAAATTTAGGTTGGTTTAAAGGAATATTCCACCTTAAATCTTTGAATGTTGACCTAAAAGGTTGGTTTCAGGAAGTATTCCACCTACAAGGTCCTCACACATCCACCTTAAAGGAACATTCCACCAAAAATCCTTGGACATGCACCTAAAATGTTGGTTTAACCGAGTATTCCATCTAAAATCCTCAGAGACCTGAGGGGCTGGTTAAAAGGAATATTCCACCTAAAACCTCAAATATAGACCTGAAAGGGTGGTTTAGAAAAAATCCTTCATTGTGGACCAAAAAAGTTAGTATGGAGGAATATTCCACCTGAAATGTAGACCTGAGAAGTTGGTTTGGAAGAATATACCATCCTAAACATCCTTAAATGTAGACTAAAAGACGGTTTGGAAGAACATTCCACCTAAAATCCTCCAATATAGACCTAAAAGGTGAGTTTAATGGTATATTCCACCTAAAATTCACTACTGTAGACCTTGGAGGTTGGTCTGATGGTTCCACCCAACATCCTTGAACATAAACTTAAAAAGTTCGTTCAAAGGAATATTCCACCCAAAATCCTTCAATGTAGACCAAAAAAATCTTAGTGTAAAGGAGTATTCCACCTTAAATGTAGACCTAAAGGATGGTTTGGAGTAATATTCTACTCTAAAATCTTCCAATGTAGACCTAAAAGGTTGATCTGATGGTATATTCTACCCAACATCCTGGAACATTTACCTAAAAGGTTGGTTTAATGGTATATTCCCAGAAGAACCCTTGAACATTGGGCTTAATGGTATATTCCACCCAAAATACTTGAACATATACCAAGAAGTCAGTGTAAAGGAAATGTAGACCTAAAAGGATTGTTTAAAGGAATATTTAAAGGATTATTTTCATTATTTAATAATCTGTTATCTGTCAGAACCCTGGCAAACTTATTTTCATCAGTTTTTTTAGTGGAAGTCACAAATAAAGGAGCTCTTGGTTTTTCCTGGCGTTACTGAGTCCAAAGCTGCTGTTTCAACACAGAACGTTCACATGCATCCACAAACCTCTCAGCACTCAAACACCCACAGACAGGAGGCCGGCTGGACCGAGGCTCGGCGGCGTCCTCAGACCCACGAGTCGGGGAGTCGCTGAACTTCTTGGTCCGGTTTGAAGGCCTCCGTGTGGTCCAGTAGAAGTCCACGTAGTCGGTGTTGGCTTTGAACCGCAGCGACTGGCCGCCATCAGGTGGACCGGCTTGTCCTCGTAGGGCTCCTCCTGTAGCCTTGACGGAACCAGAGGAACATTCAGTAGCTGTTGCAGTTCTTCCTGTCAGGCTCGTGGTAGAACGGCTCTGAAGAATCTTGTACTTGTCTTATCTGGAACAATCTAACAGCCTAAACTGTTAACAGCGGTGGAAAGAAGCAAACACACAGGCATAGATTAGGACTCAAACTGGATTTATTTTAGAAAACAAATCAGCTTAGAGGCATTTGTTCACACGTGGCTGAATAGGAGGCCGTCCAATCAGATTGGAGGTCTTCACTCTGTAGGTTGTTTGTTGGGTGAGACTCTGGGATGATTCATCCATGAATTCAGCAGCTACAGACTGAAATGAAGCTCATGCTGCCGTGATTGAATTCCTGTTCCAGATCAAATGTTCAGAGCTCACCTTGAATGCAGCCGTCTGCTGTCTGATAGTTTTTCTCATTGTAGTCTTCAATAAAGTCTTTTTCCTCATGTCAGGATGTGGTGAGACTCTTTCTCAGTCGCTGCAGACGTCCCTCATTGTGCATCTCAAGAGAAGAAACAGAAAAACTGGTCACTGCTTCAGCATCACAAACGCTCTCCAGCATTGAGAGTGTTTTAGGAATTCATTCATTGTGTTGTGAACTTTGAAGGAGCAGAAACTTTACAGCTGTCAAAGATATGAGCTCCAATTCTGGATGTTTTAGGAAATGAAGTTCATCAAATGAACACTTGATTTTTGCTGACAACTCTTATTAAATTACTGAAGAAATCTAACATAAAAACCTGTAAACTCTCAGGCAGCTTTTGTTAAAGTTTGTCTATAATTCTATCATCATGTTCTGGAACCAGGACTCTGCAGAAGTTCCTTCAATCAGATACTTGTGTGTTTCTATTTAAGGCCTCAGGTTTGAACGTACAGCAGAGGATTAGAAAGGAGTGATTTTAATATTTAAATCAGTCCAGTAAATGTTTGGAGAAAAATGATGAAAATTTGGATTTAGATAGATTTGTGTCATAAATAATATTGTAGAGTCTCACTTAAATATATCCAGATTAGTTCAGTGTATTTACATTTTATAGAATATTTAATTTCTTAATCTCAATACTGTAGGGTCTGACCCTAAATATTATAATAATGATGATGTAAATTTAAATAAATAATATTGTAGTGCAGAGTCATAAACTTTAATCAGCTAAACTCACATAATAAACATCACTGCACAATCTTAACCTGAACATTCATATTATTGAGGTAAATTTACATAAATCATGATATTCTAGAGTCTTAACTGGAATATTTCTAACATGAATCTTTTGTATTGTGCTGATAAACAACAATAACCCGAATTTCAGATAATACTTATTGTCTGTGATTGTGAGACTAAATTCCTCCACATTTTGGAACTTTACATGCAGCAGCTGTAGGAATAAATAAAAATAGAATTTGTTCATTTCCACATTATGCACATTTATTTATTCTTAATATCTCAGACTGAATGGTAGCTGGCAGTAAAAACAAACTCATCTGCTGGACTGAATTTCCCAAAATGGAAACATGGACAGAATTTAACACTCATGTATCCATGGCAACGCTAAAGTTTCTGCTTCTTACCAAAGTTCACAACACAAGTAAAGATTTTAATGTAAAACTTCAGGGATGACTGCTAACCATAAGTATTCTGATCAATACTTCATGATCAATATCAGGACAGATGTTACAATTCCAGCTGTTCCATTAGACTGCAGTTATTCACAGAGAAATTAAAACATCACATTCCTCATAAAAACTAGATGGGACTTTTATTAAATAAAGTGTTGGTGAATAAACAGTGTAAAAAGTGCAAAGCAGCTCCATTAAATGAGGAGATGTGAGACTTCCACAGCATGGATCACCATCTGCTGTGTTGATTCATAGCTGAATGTCAGAATGAACTGAGATAAAAAAGCTGCTTTGAGCTGCAACATTACAGTCTGACAATCCAACACCATCACAGTTTTCATCTGGTTGTTTTGCTCCAACATGCTGTGAAGTTCAGTTTTTACCTGAATCAATACAGAGATTCTATTTCCAACCAAGACTGGAATAAAAATTAGAATGTTATGAGGTTATTAATGCAACTAAATCCTTTCAGATGGAAGGATTTACTTACTTAGTTCTAATTCAAGTTTCAGTTGGAGCACATTGCATTCACAAAGAAAAACAGCAAAACCTTCATAGCAACATTTAATAAACCTAAAGCTTCCCTGTTGGCTCATTGGTGGAGTTTGTTACTGAGCATCTGAACCTTAAATCCAGTGAGACGACCATCTTCAGTCCAGGCCAGTCAGAGAACTTCAAGACCTTCCATCAGCTGGACCAGATGTGGCATCATCTCCCTCTGAACATCTGGATGACAGGAGAAAAGACAGAAATCAAACACAGATCACAGAAATACAATTTATTCACTTTCATCATTTTATAAAAGTAGCATGAACTTTATTAAAACTTGACAATATCAGTAATGAAAGTAAATGTTTTTATCTCATGTTGAAGCTAAATTTAAAGTCAATTTTAATGACAGTTTATCCTGTGAGGAGTGAGAATGGAGCTTTTCTTTCCTTTTTAGAATATTCCCTCAACATATTCTGTTTATTATTGGCTTTAGAAGCATTTTTCTTTACTTATTTATTTTTAGATACCTCAGACTGATGCACTTTGCTGGTTTGCAGATAATTTCATGTACAATGACAATAAAGATCTTCTATTATAACATATTTTGCTAAAACAAGAACTGGAAACCTTCTCAACCATCTCTCAGTCTGCAAAATTCCAACTGCGACAAAGAATTATCTGATGTAGTTATTATTATAATCTTTACTGAACCTGCCCTGGAATTAATAAAAATCTGTATATGGATATGATTTTCTCTGATGGGACCACTAAAACTGCATCCAATAAAGTAAATCTCTTCTGCACTGCACACATACTACACTTCTGTATAACTCTGGATGTCAGAGTAAAGGCAGACAGATCCACCAATCAGCCACAACATTGTGACCACTGACAGCTGAAGAGAACAACATCCATCATCTTGTTCTAATGCAACGTTCTGCTGGGAAACCTTGACGTTCATGTGGATGTTTGACATGTACCACCACCTAAACACTGCAGGACAAACAACCACCTAGTCTCCATGGCAACAGCAGTCCTTGATGCCAGCTGCCAGCCTCAGCAGGACAAATTAAAACTACTCAGGAGTGGTCCGAGGAACACGACAGAGCTAAGCTGTTCACCTGGGTTCCACACTCCCCACATCCACATCTGATGGAGCATCTGTGGGATGGTCCAGGATCAGCCTGGTCTAGGTAGGACCCACCCTGCAACCCACAGGATCCACAGAATCCACAGGACATCCCCAGAGGTTCTGATGAACCACTGGGTCAGAGGAGTTTTAGCAGCATAAAGGGACCAACACAGTATTAGTCAGGTGGTCAGGATGTTATACTGTTATATTGTCATGCTGATTATATGATCAGTAAATGTTACCATCAACTATAACGTCCACAATGATCAAGAAAAAAAAAATCAGTTCATTCAGAAACTGCGTTTCACTAAAGAAGCTTTCAGAGCAACAATTAAATGACAGTTTTGTTCTCATTAAGTTCACAGAGTCAGCCAAAATAATGTACACAAACACCAGGAAAAGAAAAACTTTTATAAATATTTCATTTGTATAAGTACTTCTATACATATAGATTCCTCTTTCTAAGTTTGATCAAATCACGATAACTCTGTGTCCTGTTGTACGATGTTTTCCCAACAGATGGCGCTACCCTCATGAATGGAGCATCAACAAGTGACGTCTACAACACAACAGAAATGTCTGGAAGCCAGTGGCCTCCACTTTGAGCACCTCTTGTAATTGTAGAGGCCAAAGATAACTTTTATTTATCTGGTGATGTATGAATAAATTTGGTATTGAAATATTTATGCAAGTTTTTCTTTTCCTGATGTGTGTAAACATTATTTTGGCTGACTCTGTATGATGGGTTTCTGACAGGTCACCAGGCAACATCTTTTTATAATAATGACAAACATACCTGCATTCTACAGGAGTGATTTTCCTCATGTGCAGGTAAAGATGTGTGAGGAGCTTAGAGATGACAGGAGCAGGAGTCATCCTCACTAATTCAGCTTCCACCTAGAAACACAAAGACCACAAACAAACACACTGATATACTCTCAAACGTTCAACCTCACAGCCTCAAAATATCTGTTTAGGAAGTGTTGTGTTTCTAAATTCTGCTGAAAGCATTGACAGACATTCTCTTACAAGGTTGTGTAAAAAGCAGCCTGTGTTCTGAGCTACTGAGAAATCTTCCTGAACAAAGTTTCTACGTGTAAATCAGCTCAACAAAAACTAAAGCCTCAGTCAGAGATGACAGGTATCGCAAATTATAAACAACTTTCTTTGTTATCTCAGACTTTCTACTTCAACCTCACATAAAAAGGGGAGTTTAACTCATCAGGTGACTGAAAATGAACAGCTTGTACAGTTCTAGATCCAAAAGTAGGATGTTTCATCTCATGTTTTACTACAAATACATGCAATAATAAATACATACAATGGCTGGTTGTTAGTTTATTCACTATTAATGTCACTTTATATCCTGGATTGAACTTCAGCAATGGAAGAGAAAAGGAATTTAATGAAATTACAGAGATTCAGAGAGGTAATGTTGCACAATGTTAAGTTACGCGGGGTTTAATTTAAACCAGCTGAATGTTTAACTTCAGTGCAGCTGAACGGGTTTCAGTTAACCTTAAAGTAAAATAACTTTTTTAAAAGCTAAAATACACAGCAGAGAAATACAGGTTGAGAAGTTCCTTCTAATAATGAGGACAGCTGCAGCAGTAACTAACACAGGTGTTCAGCGGTAAGTTAGCCACCTGTGTTAATTAGCCCGCTAGCTAACTTAGCTGCTTAGCTAGCTAACGCGTCCGGACCAACTGCTCAAACACGACAAAACACAACTCTACACAAGTCGCTGACTTAACGTACAACAAAACAACGCTACTGGTTAGAAATATTTGTCTTCTTACCGTGTTTTACTCCAAAAACAAGGTCAACACCAGCCAGAGACGCTACCAGACGTTCCCACTAGTGATGGTCCTCTGATACCCGAGGCTTCGACACATGCGCTGTAGCTCATGAAGCAAACGTATCGAGCCACTGTGCCGAGGCGTGGTTTGGTCACGTGACTCAAGACGTTTGAACCACTTCAGTGACGTTTGAAGCACGCAACTGCTTCGAATCACCTGATTGGTTCGGTTTGTTATGTGAATCACTCAGCGGGATCGAGTGTTCCGTGATAGGAGATCCCTATTTAGTGTCGTTCATTTGAATTGTTTTTCGCAGAGTAGGTTGTTTTTTTTTTTTCCTTTTGTTGCCGTAATTTGCTTTGAGAGAGTAGTATGTCAGATTTCGTTTTTCGTAGAGAATAGATAAATAGATAGATAGATAGATAGATAGATAGATAGATAGATAGATAGATAGATAGATATATTATATATAGATAAGACATATATATATATATATTCCCAACTCGGGCTGCACAGTGGCGTAGTGGTTAGCACTTTCGCCTTGCAGCGAGAAGATCCCTGGTTCGCGTCCCGGCTTTCCCGGGATCTTTCTGCATGGAGTTTGCATGTTCTCCCTGTGCATGCGTGGATTTTCTCCGGGTACTCCGGCTTCCTCCCACAGTCCAAAAATATGCTGAGGTTAATTGATTATTCTAAATTGCCCGTAGGTGTGAATGTGAGAGTGATTGTTTGTCTGTATATGTAGCCCTACGACAGACTGGTGACCTGTCTAGGGTGTCCCCTGCCTTCGCCCGAGTCAGCTGGGATAGGCTCCAGCCCCCCCGCGACCCTAATGAGGATTAAGCGGTGTATAGATAATGGATATTCCCAACTCACCACCCCCATGCCACAACACCTGGCACAGAACCATGTCAGGTGCTTAGCTGACAGAATACAAACCAAAGAAAAAAACAGTTCACTGACTGTTGCTACACTTGTGGCTCTGCAGTTCAAAACTTTTGGATTCACCAATCAGAGTGGCAGCCAGTGTGAAAGAACATTTAATAACAGAATGCACAACAATTAACATAAAGAATACCAAGCAGCAGTCATCTACGTCACAAGCACCACCGCAGCCTCGTCCTCCACCACCAGCAGCACCTTCCACAGGTATTTTTTTTCTCTTCTGAATAGGGAATGACTGACATTTCTGGTGATGATGATGATGATCTTCAATATTTTTCAGTTCAACTGTGGAGCCTATTGGACGTAGACACAAGCAGAGCCTGGCAAATGCAAAGCGCCACAGCGAATGCAATTGTAGAAAGAACGGCAGACCCACTGGCTTACTGAGCCACCCAAAAAACCGTTTACCCAAACTTGTACAATGGAGCCAAACATTTCCTGTGTACCTCAGCCTCATGTGTGCCGTGTGAACAGGTTTTTTTTCTAAGGCTGGGGAGATAGTGAGTAAAAGAAGGAACTGCTTGAGTCCCAAAACTGTTGATAAATTATTTCTCAATAAAACTCATAACCAGTTACATAAACACACCCTCTTTACTGACCTCTTTACCAATAAACCCCAAGACATACTTTGCCAAAATCCATAACAATCCATATAATCTTTATTTGCACCAGCCCCATGTGAAAATGACATCAGTCTGTATTTGTAGAGCATCTCATGATTGTAGCAGCACCGTTTAAATGTTTCATAACACAGAATATAAGTGAAGAGTATATAGGGTTACAGACAAACATTGCAAATAAGAAGCATGCTCTTCAATAGTTATTGTCATTATTATTACTAGTAATATTATTTTTGTGTCCACTAGAACCCATACAATCATCTAGTGTAGTCAAACAGGAATGTGTGCATGGCGAATCAAATCCAAAACAATCCATGAACCAGCGACCACGTCTTGATTGCACTTCATTTTATTGACCACTAGATGTCCTACTCGAGCACTGTGTGTCATTGAGGCCTCGAGTAATGAACCATGTTTTGAATGAAGTGTCGAAGCTTCAACAAAGCCTCGATCAGCCATCACTAGGGCCCACCATAGATATATATATAGCAGACTAGATCCGCTAGCGCGCTGTCTTCTGTAGATATCTATGGTCTGACC
Organism: Amphiprion ocellaris; assembly: GCF_022539595.1. NCBI lineage: Eukaryota > Metazoa > Chordata > Actinopteri > Pomacentridae > Amphiprion > Amphiprion ocellaris. The sequence continues at coordinate 35,755,766 of NC_072771.1, forward strand.
AATCTCTGCTCTCTGGCTCTCAGTCAGTCTGACCAATCTCTGCTCTCTGGCTCCGCCCTCTGAGAATCTTGCTGTCGTTTGGCTCAACACTTGCTGATGACCACTTCCGGTCTCAGAAAATGAAAAAACTGACCTTTTTTCGTTTCTGTCCGTTACTGATCTTATTTTTTTGTTATTCTCAATATGAAATGAAAATCAACGCATTTTTAAAATTTCGTACATCCCTTTTTGATCATGAAAAGGAAAAACACCTTGTATTTCAATTTTATTTTTTGTATTTTAAAACGAAAATCAAATAGCCACTCGTTTTTTGTTTTTCAATACCCATTTCAGAACGGAAAATCCAATTGCCAAAATATACACGGACCTCCCTCATACATCTCTGACCTTATTCTTCCTCATGCACCGGCTCGTGCACTGAGGTCATCAGCTCAGAGATTGTCTGTTCTCCGCACACATTTTAGGACCAGAGGTGACCGATCCTTTCAGGCAGTAACACCCAGACTTTGGAATGCGCTCCCTGTCTCCTTAAGATGCCTAGACTCAGCTGATTCATTTAAAAAGCAGCTGAAAACTTTTTGATACAAGCAGGCTTTTAGTTAAGCGAGGGCTTTTACGTGTGTGATTTTACGTATATGATTTTATGAGCAATGTGGCTCTATATCGCGGGGGCTTATTTACTGTATTTTTATGTCTTATTTAGTTTTTCTTTTGTTGTAAAGCACTTTGTGATATTTCATCTGTGAAAGGTGCTATATAAATAAATTTTACTTACTTAGTTTAAATAGAATCAAACAAAAATTGTTGTAACTTTGTATTTGGAAAATCTTATTATTATTATTATTATTACTATTATTATTATTTGCAGATAAAACACGGGGTACAGTCTGGGGAGTAAATGTCGCGTCGCATGTGGATGACGACATCCAGTCACATAATCAGGCAACATGGCGGCATCCATGAGACTGCTGGTCCGCCGAGCGGTCCGTCTTTCTCACAGAAATATCACCCTGACTGCCGCGGGAGCTGCAGCTCGGTCCGGCTGCTGTCGGGGACCATCGGTCTGTCGATGTTTCAGCGACGAAGCCGAGGACAGAAGTACACATTTTGGCTTCGAGACGGTTTCCGAGACGGAGAAAGCGAAGAGAGGTGAGAGAGACGCCCCCTGCTCTCTGCACCAAACTTCATTCAAAATTATCGCTATTAAAGAGTTCGCTGCCTCTCCGTTGATAGAAACACATCGACGGTCAGAGTTTGAGATGATTTTAGATTCGTGAGGTTTTATTTGACAATTCGGCCCATGATTGATCCGTTTGGCGACTTTCAATAAACCTTTAAACACTTTAAAAGGCGATTCCTTTAACTTTGACGTGTGTAAAGAAGAGGTAACTCCACCAGCATGTTTGCGGTTTGGTTTATTTTGTCAATGCCGAATTTAAGAGTTTGATATGACTTGGTTTTAAATCATAATGTAAGCGAGGAAATTTGGTTTGACATTTTTAAATTGAGATTGTGGGGGACAAAACGTGTGTGGGCGTGGCGTGATTACAGTATTCCTCTCGCACAGTCTGTTTTATTATCAGCGTTACTTCGCAATAAGGTTTCAGCTTTATCTGACCCACAGAGACTGAGCTGTATTATCATATAGAATAATGTATTATGGGGGATATTGTCAGGGTCAGTCCTCCTTCAGCTGTGGCTGCTCAGGAACCCCAAGTTCTGATTATTACTGCAGATTGTACAACATGCAACAGGATTGAGTGCCGTATCACTTGAATGTCAGATGATACCAAACTATATCACCTCTTAAACAATGTATTATTCTACAAGTTGACTAGTGAAATGTTTCGTCTCATGAAGAATCAAAAGCTACCACAGACCCCACAGGAGAAGCTCAATGCAAAAAAGTGAATACACCTGTGATCATCGACCCAGAGGTGAGAAAACCAGTGATTATTGAAACTCCGCTGCAATTTCCGAGCAGCCAAACTACATGAACATGTTTGTAGGATGACCTGTCAACACCAGATCTTGCTTCTACCTATGGGCTGTGCCTAGCTTCATGCATGCATTGTGCCAAATAATTGCCAGAGGATTTGAAAAGTGGGATCGTCAGGCTTTTGAAAGATGGAAAAGAATACAGGAAAGTTGATCAACTAAGAGTCGGTAGAAACTCAGCTGCAGCAGTAATCAGAAGGTGTAGGATAAGCAACAGTACCACTAGTCAGAGCTGCAGTAACACCACAAACAGTTCACTACTTGCACATTCTAGCTCTGACAAGCACAAAGTTAGGTGAATCGGACAGGCACAGAATAGAAATGAGAGTTTCTATGGAAGCTCTGACAGTGTGAAGGACTCGGTCAAGAAAACAAACCTTTAAGGACCATTAAAGAATATTAAAAGAAGCCTCATGAATATTGGGAGCGTGTTCTTTAACTCTTATGTCGTCCTGCGGGTCAAAATTGACTCGTTTTAAAGTTTGAAAATGTGGAAAAAATATATATTTTCACAGTGAAACTTCTGATGTCCACATTTTCAGGAAATCTTTGAACATTTTTTGGTGGAAAAAAAGAAATGTTAATGTTTCTTAAGAACATTCACAAAAAAGCCAACCAAAATCCAGCGAAATTCGCTCTTAAAGAAAATATTAGAAGTTTTACTGATATATATGGAATCACTTTAGATATTTTTAGGGGTTTTTTGGAATATTTTTACTCTTTTTTAAAAAATATTTACAAGAATTTTCTTGCTAAATTTGGGGGATTTAAAAAACAAACAAACAAAAAAAAAAAAAACTTTTAAGGGAACCTTTTAAGGAATTATTGGAATTTTCTTCCTGAAGGTTTTGCAAATTTTCAGAAATTTGAGGAATTTTTTTGCTGAATTTTTGGATTTTTTTTCAGACAAGGAAACAATATTTTTTGGTGCCTGTAAATGAAGACAACCGGAGAGTCAATTAGATGGTATCAAGCTCAGCATGTTTGCAGTGGACCTGACCCAGTGAGTGCATAGTCCTGACAGTGAAGCACGGAGGCGTAAAATAGTCCGAACAAATGGCAGAACATCTTTGTAGAAATTTGATGTCCTCCATGCTGAGGAAGTTTGAGTCTGTAATTAAAAATAAAGGTGAACATACAGAGCATCAACAAAATTAAATGAATATATTAACTGACAAAACATGGCACTTGGCACAAAGCTTCAAAGGAAAAACGTATGTTACATGAGTCACAACATAAAATAAATAACTGAATAACTTCCAGTGAGACAGATGTTCTTTTCTCTGTCGTTGCTTTTTCAGTGTATAAAGTGTTTGAGAACGTGGCGCAGAAGTATGACATCATGAACGACGCCATGAGTCTGGGGATTCATCGAGTGTGGAAGGACGCGCTGCTGCACGTCATGCATCCTCAGCCTGGAGCTCAGCTGCTGGACGTGGCGGGTGGAACAGGTAAAGCAGTTTGCATGCAACAATACATCAATTAGCTGATGAACTGGAGGAAAGTCAAAATTCTCTGATGACAAGGTCTGAAATTTCTGATTTCTTTGCTTCTCTGTGACAGTTAACGTCTTTTGGGTTGTGATGGGAAAAAAAATAAATTTGAGGACACTATCTTGGGCTTTTGGAAGCACTGATTGACATTTTCCACCATTTCCTGGCTTTTTTTCTCATCTGATTTTCCTCCCTCTGCAGGTGACATTGCCTTCCGTTTCCTGGAGTACATTCGTTTGCAAGAAGAGCGTCAGAAGCGGCGGGCGGCTCGGTCCAGCCAGACGCCGTCGTGGCAGGACATCTCCAACAACTATTCCACCGAGGACGAGTCCCGAGAGTCGAGGGCCGTGGTGTGCGACATCAACAAGGAGATGCTGAAAGTGGGCAAGCAGAAAGCCGACAGTCTGGGCGTCAGCGCTGGTGAGCTGCTAACATCCAAACCACTTCTAGTGTCTTCAGGCTGCAAACTTGATCCCTGTGTTTCCCACTGAAACGGGAGATTTGAGTGAGCATGTTTTGTTTTTTTTTCTGTGCGGTGTGGAAAAATATGTCATTTGATTTTAGTAATTTCCAGGTCTGGATGAGTACGGAGAAAGAAAGAATGTGTAGAAAAATATTTGTGTTTTTACTCTGTTGCCTAAAATGTACAATTCATAATTTCTAAAAATAAATTGATCAAACAAGCAGGGGATAAAACATAGTAAGAAGTGTGGCGTGTGATTGGTCGCACACTCCTCTGCAGAGCTACCTTCACCTCTATACAAATTCATTTTACAAATGTAAACATGCAGCAATATGTTTGGAATTACACAGATTAATAGCATCACCAGTAACCAAATCTTAAACTTCACTGAACATTTCTGAGTTTTGCACTGATGTAGCTTTCAGGAATATAAACAGACTCTTTCTAGGCTGCACTTTTTAAATTATTTGACTTTTTGTAACTCATTTTTGGGTATTTAAGAGGAATTTTTTGCACATTTTTTTTTTGAAAAGAGAAACACTAACTTTCCAAAATGCATTCCTTATACATGTATAAATTAATACTGCATGGATTTCTGGAAGCTTAGATGCTGATTATGTTTATATTATTGAACTGGAGAGAGTCTTAAGTAAATATATTATTGATGTTAACTTTTCCTACATGCCATTTTAAACGTTAACTACTTAATGAGTGGATGATAGTAATATTTTTCTTCATTGCAGTTTCCTTTGGAGCCCTATTATCTATAAATGGGATCTTATTTAGGTTAATGTATACAGTCCTGGCAGGGCAGAGGTTAATATTGGTTATTATTTTGAATATAAATATTGTGAAGATTGAAATTTTATTTTTTCTCTCTTTTTTTTTTTTAAACATATGGCTGTACAGTTCAAATCTTAGTATTTTACCAATTTAATTCTAATTTTTGGGACACATTTATGATTGTTATTCGATCGAATGTTTCCAAACTTGTTATAATGCGATTTAAAATTGTTATGAATTCCTTTAGTATTTGTTTGCCTGATGAAAGTAAATCACCAAAACCTTAAAAATAAATATGCTTTTGCAGGTTAGACAGTATGTGAGACTCTGAAATGTCTGGAAAAAGACTAAAAAAATATATAATGAACAATAATAATGTTATTTTTCCCAATATGTTACAGTAAAATAATAGTACTTTGAGAATACTAGAGATAGAGGCTTTATTGTTGGGACTTGAATAAAATGTTGGATGGCAACTACAGCTTCTGGCAGTCATTTGGCAACACAAATTGGCTTTAAAACCATTTAGTCATGTGATAATCATTCAGCTTTTTAATGTGTGTGTTTCTTGTCAGGGCTGTCCTGGGTGGTGGGAGATGCAGAGGAGTTGCCCTTTGATGATGATCAGTTTGATATTTATACCATCGCATTCGGCATTCGAAACGTCACTCATATAGATCAGGTAACAGACCGAGTCATGACTGCAGCTTCTCTCCAAACATGATCACAGATAGAACTAGAAAAGCCCTCAGAGAGCACTGTGTATTCAGAAACCACAGCAACATGGAGTCTGGCCATTCAAGATGGATCGAACCACAAACTAACCAAATAAATAAAAAACTACCTTGTGTGAGCACAGCCGTGTGTTGCACATGCGTACATCATGTACAGATACTGAACTGTGTGACCGAAATATGTAGCGGGTTGACTGAATTGATGCAGGTAACTGACAGTGTTCACCTGTTGTCATGGTTACGGTGACGTCGTGCCGGCCGCTGTATCTCGTGATGGGAAATCCTTAACAAATCCGTGGATCCAGACTATAAGCTGCATCACTGCCAAAATCTAATCACTTGGTCCTTGTGTCATTTCTGACCTTCCCTGAAAATTTCATCCAAATCCATTAGTCCTGAGTAATGTTCCACACAGACAGATTCACAGACAAATGTACGCCGATCGTCACATTACTCCGCCAAGGAACAGCAGAGTTATGTGACGATCGGCGTACATTTGTCTGTGAATCTGTATTCAAATATGTTGTTGAACAATTAGTAAGCAAAACCCCATCCTTTTCCTTTTTCAGTACATACGCACTACAGCTTCTGAAACTGTTTTTTCCTGCAACTGATTAAATTCTGCTGTATTCGAATCATAATTCCCAAAAACTCCGACCTACAGATTGTAGAAAATCCAATGATGCAAAGTTTACAATGACAACAAATGTGTGTCAAGCTGTAGCCAACATTTTCTTCATTTTTTAGGCTCTGCAGGAAGCTCTGCGGGTCCTGAAGCCCGGCGGCAGGTTCATGTGCTTAGAGTTCAGCAAAGTGAATAATCCTATACTGTCAAGGTGAGGAACAGTGTTTGCTCAGGATGGATGAATCCTGACAAACAAGCTGTTGTAGAAACCTGGGAAGTTTGTAATCAAATCAATCTGTAGCACGATATTATTTTGTGTTATAAAAACTAGCGTAGCCGTCATGTTTTCCATAAACCTGTTAGATTCAACAAGCTTTTGCTTTTTGTGTTTTGGAACAACACTGCCCTCCTGTGGTTCTGCACCAGTAGGAATTTATTAGATAGTTGTGACAAAGGAGGATTTTTGTTTGTGTGCTTTGTAAATATAAGCTTTTTAAAATCGAAATCTTACATTTATTTAAATATGCTTTTTTAGAAAGTATTTTACTTCACTGAAATTCAAATTCTCTTTTAAATGTGATTTCCTCCTAGTTAAGCAGGCTGCTTGCCCATCATCTCCTGGGAGATTTTAAATGTCAATCTCTTAATTTCCCACTCTCTGTTGTTTGTGTTTTTTTTATTTATGCTAAAAGTGTTTATTTGTGTGAAAGAAAACACAAATTCAGGAATCAGGTGACAATTTGAATTTCTTTTAAGGCTCTCAGGCATTTTGTATTACTTCCAAATGTATAAAACATCTTTTAGCTCTTTTAAATTGTACCCTGCTCTCTTTGCAGCATTTATGATGCATACAGTTTCCAGATGATCCCAGTTATAGGAGAAGTGATTGCAGGAGACTGGAAGTCCTATCAGTATTTGGTAGAGAGCATCCGCAAGTTTCCCAACCAGGTAAAAAGTTTAATCTTTCTGATTCACTGCATATTTGAGATATCTGCGTCTGTCGTTTGATGCTATTTCTCGCCCTGTTTTTCCAGTTTTGACAGCTTTACTGTGGACTATTCTACAGTTTTCTTTCAAAGATGTTTAATTTGTGGTTTTATTTTGGGGACCTGGTCATGTTTTAAAGTGTTATAAATGGTGTCAAGTGTCTTTTCAACGCTATGGCTTCCCACTTGAAAAAGGAAGGACTAGACTTGCGACAGGATTTCACTCGTATCTCTTCTTTATTTTAATTTAAGCACTGAAGAAGGAGGAAGGTGAAAAACCTCTAAAACACAAAAATAAAACAAATATAAATACATGTGCTTTCCCTAACTTAGTAAAGTAAGTATATTTTGCATAAACATAATCATTAATTAAACCCATAATAATCAATCAAGTTTTAAATAAACATAAATTTAGTCCTTCATCTTAGAACAATGTTTGAAATTAACTCATTTTTACCCAAATTATTTTATACGGATTTTACAAACATTAGACAGATTTTACATTGGTATTTTTAACAGTTTTTTTAGCTCTTTGCTTTTACCCATGAATTAAAAATAAAGCAAAACTCATTAAACTAATGCCATTCATGAACTACTTTCTAAACAAAGGTTTTAGCAAACAATGGACTACTTTTCATCTAATTATGTAAATAAATATTTTAAGCCAAATAAACAGTACGTATCCAAAATAACACAAATTGCACCTTAGCAGAATTTTTACCCAAACAAGTAACAATATTAACTAACAAACCAGGCAGCACAATTCAAACGTGTCCTCAACAACACAGACAGAAAACACTTAAACAGAGTCCAGTGAGACACATGAGCTTACCGGCAGCCTCTGTTGGTTTCAGTCCTTTTCCCGTGCGTTTTTAGTCCCTGCTTTCTTTCTTTGTCCCTGTTTGCTGCTGCTGTTGCTCCGTTCACCAGCCAGAATGACTGGTTCACTGTTGATACTGCTTGAGTTCCTGGTGTGTGCTGCTGATTGCTTCAATTGCGTTCACCTGCTGAGGCGGCATGAAGCACGTTTGCTCTGCAGTCGGCTGCCATCATGTGTAGCACACAGCCACACCTCCAGGCACATCGCCACAACATGCTTTTTTTAAAGTGTTATAAATGGCATAAATAATGTGTAAGGGCTGCAGTGAACCTTGACTCAAAATTATTTCCTGCTCTCCAACCAATCCATCGGTCGTCGGGGGGAAAAACTTGCACTTTTCAGACTTTACAAGGGAGAGACTTGTCACTTTAGGAATGCTGAATTGAAATACAATTCCATGATGGCAAAGATGATGGTTGTAGCCAATCATCTGCTTCATAGCAGCTGAACCAGGAAGTGTCCAGCCAGTCTTGTTGTTGTACTGACACAAGCATGGTGTGGTAGAAGTATATCAGGTGGAGAAAAATGGGTTTTAAGCCTTGTTTTGGGACAAACTTGCCAATTAAGGTGGTGTTTTTTATTCTGGTTTGACTGGTGATTCTATACATGCAGTTTTTATGTCCCAGTGATCACTGAAATAGCAGTTATGACTCGATAGGAGCCTGGTCCTGTCAGCATGAAATATCTGGGTGTGACCCAGATGTCTGCTGAGTGGTGAGACTCCAGATAAACTAAATCAACAGTATACCAAGTCCTCTCTTTCTGCTCGTCTTATTAAACTTTGATCATACCGTGTGCAAACAGGCAGCTAAGGATACCAAAGATGCAAAAGAGTGCAAAATTTCCATCATTCTGACCCAAGCAGTCCCTCCTGTAACCTCTCAAATGCAGAAGGCATAACACTGGCCTCAGTCTGGCCTTTTAGTTTTTGGCTGAATCAATTGGAAGTTTATGTTGTTCCTTGTGGTAAATACCTAAACTGGTATTAATAATATAATCTGTATTCGATTGGCTGCAGTGTCAAACACGTGGCATCAAATCAGGACCAAGCATAAAAATTTCAGGCATTTTCTGCATCACTAACTTAATGCCTGTAGGTTGTCATGGCAACGTGATGCATACAGTTTGAAAATCAGCTGAGAATTTGTATTGTTCTAAGAGAATGTAGTCAGGAGACGAATCACAGCCAAGTTAAAGTCCGAACAAAACCTCCACCAGAGCAGGTTAGCTGTGCAGCATCAGTTACCATGGCGATCTGTCAGGTTAAAAGAGAGCCATCTTTGTGACACTGAAAACTCTACACCGTTCCTGCTTTGTGTTCCATTCCTCTGGTGAAATATTTCATTAAGCTTTATAACATGAAGCAACATGGGAGCTTCTGAAAACATTCCTGCCATAAACGAGCATCTGCCAATTTATTAGTTGTATACGTGTCTTGTTTATCTTTCTGTGATGCTAGTCATTAATGTAACAATCCACTTTCACATTATCTGATGTTCACTAGTCAGTCTGTATGCAGTTGTATTACTCTGTAGATTCAATGTTAGTCGTTTCCTTTGCTCTTCTTCATCTGCAGGAGGAGTTCAAAGGCATGATCGAAGATGCAGGTTTCTACTGTGTGAAGTACTACAACCTCACTGGTGGAGTGGTGGCTCTTCACTCTGGCTTCAAGCTGTGAGATGCACTCAGAATGCCTCCTACAAAAATCAGCGAGTAAAAAAGCCGGCTCTGCGTTTCAGGCTTTTCTGCTTGTATGAGAGACTGTTTGCAGACATGAAGCTGCTCAGAGCTGCTCTCTGCAGATGCCACTGCACAATGACAGAAAATCATCAGTGAGCATTATTTATTATGATATCTGATCAGCGATCATCATGAAAGATGCACTTGATGTTGACATGAGCTGAAAAAACAGTAAAGTAAAAGAGTTTTCACTCTGTCTACTGTTTGAATATTTTTTGTAACACCAGTGTTTTGGCATTGTGATAATTAAATGTGCAAATGCTAATATCTGTATCTGACTGGCTTATTCCCAAAGAATACTAATTATTTACAATAAATCATGTATTTAAATGCATCACCTTTAGAATTAAATGCTTGAACACCTCAATGTAAAGCGCAAATAATGAAAAGCAGGACACCACAACATGAGTTACTTGAATAAAACTGTATATTTTACAGATCTTTGTACACTTTAATTACAAAACTGTATGGTACTAAAGTTTTAAAATCAGTTTTTTGGTCAGAGAAGATTTAATCGTCTTGTGTGCAATTACCATGTATATACAAAGTCTCATGTTAGTGATTTTTCTCAAAATAAAAAGCAACCAAATAACTCAAACGTTCATACACTCTGAACATAAGACATGGCTTAAAGATAAATATATTAGTAAATAAATATTCAGAGAACATATTTCCATTTATGAAATGTGTTTGCTATACAGGTACAGAAATATACACAGATTGATTTCTAGCCTTTTTTTTAAACATTTGTAATGGTAATGACAGAAAATAATTATATTCTTAAAAAATTAAAAAATATTAATTTTTGTACACATTTTTATCTTCTTAAGTGCTAGAAACAATAACAAAAAAAAATTAAATAGTGACTCAAGTACCCCAAAATGTTATATTTGCAGTAGGTACATATCTCTATGCAAAAGGCAAGATTAGATTCTCACTTGATTACAGCACTGGGTTAACTTATAAATAGGGTTATTTCAGGTTTTCCTCTGTGTAGAGAATGTGTATATTTCATAGAAACAGTATAAAAAACAGTCTGCAGGACAAACAGAAAGGCATGAATGACAAGCATTGATATTGTAAAGTATGTATTATGCACGGCATGATATGATTCAAACGGATAAACTGTGGTATGTATAACTGCATCATTAAAAAAAAAGTCACAGTACAATAAGGAACCCTTATGAAATATGAGTCTTTTCCAGCTACTTTCCTTTGGCCTTTTGATACATGCTAGAACCTTTATAGATATTAATTAGAGCATGCTTCATTTAGGAAATTGGGCAAGTGACAGCAAAAATACACTTTTAAGGGGTTTCAAACAAGAAGAAGAGTGGTATACTCTACTTCTGAAGAAATCTACTGACCCCAAGACACTCGCTTTGGTCTGTAGTCCGACCCAAAGCTGTGCAGTGTCTTTTGATGTTGCTACAAATAGTTTGCCAGCATAAGGCTCTCATGTCGCTCTGGCACATCTCATACAGGTAGGCCACAACTGGACAGAAATGCAATGCATAAAACAAATTCTGTATATTGAGTAGAGACCAGTGTCCGCCTTGCATTCACATTTCTATGCATTATTTTCTGTAATATATAGCTTTTTCTCCTCAGAGAAATGTGTGGGTCACACACACCTAGAAAGACCCTTTTCCCTGCTCTTCAAAAAATTAAAAAAAAAACAAAAACAATCATGTCTTTCTGTTTTGGTATAGCTATGTCCATAGAACCTATTTCAATTGGTGGTTGAAGCTTTATAGGCAGTCAGTGTTCATGTGCGCACATATACAGAATGTATATATGAAGATGCAGATGTTTGTGAATTAAGAGTGTACTTTTGTAGAGAAAAATCTCAGATTCCTTGAGCTTGCACCACAGATGAAGTCTCAAAAAAATCTCACAAGAAATGGGCCCAGATTACTAACCCTTGATGGCTGCAGACAGTCTTCAAATAAATGCCAAAACCAACCTAATTCTAGTTTCAGTTGTATTTGTAGTATCACTTGTCTCTGAGTCTTGAGACGTTCGTGGCCACAGGAATGAACTCGATACATTGTACATCTAGAAATGATAGGCCCTTTCAGTAGAAATCCACACAATCTAAGATGATAACATTCAGTGCTCAGAGAGCAAGGTTAGAACAAGGCAACTGAGGGTTTCAGCGATTGACAGACTGACATGGTACCATATGTTTTGACTGAGTCCTGTTCTTTCTTGACTCGAGATCATATGCCCAGACCTCCCTCATTTGTTGAAGTACTGCTGCCCAGTGCAGTGGGGCTTGCAGAGAGCTGAGGATGGAACAAAGCCCTGGTTTCCTCCTCCTGAGGGTATGGTAGACCTCTAAACTGTCCTGTGGTGAAGTACCTCTCCTTGGGCTCATGCTGCTCCCCTGTCTGCAACTCTGCCTCCACTATGATGCTGACAGGTAATAAACTGCTCTGGGTCTCTACCCCTGTGCCCAACTCACAATCTGTGTCCTCAGGAATTATGGGTATTCTCTGGTTGAGTTCACAGCAGCCCTGTCCAGAGCAGGTCTCTGAGTCTGCATACTGCACATTAACAGCATAGTCCTCAGTATAATGCCCTGCTGTGGTCCTGTGGACCTTCATCTCTTTGTAGAAGCAGCAAGGCAGCCCTTCATAGCTCACTTGCTCCGAGGAAGGGCACATGTGCTCAGGAGCAAAGTAGTTCTTAGTGGTGGTGCTCTGAAAGTCCACCCCCCTGTGACAGCGTCCCGAGGCCAGAGGCCCAGCTTGGTCCAAGTCCTGTCCTTTGCACTCCACACTGGGAGGAAGCACCTCAAAACAGCAGCTACAAGCTGCGGCCCCAAGCTCCCCTGACTCCTCTTGTGCCCCCTTTCCCCTATCGCCTCCGGCGGCCTCTGCAGCCCCGGCTGAGGTAGTGCTAGTGTTGCTGTTCTCCCTGGGTTCCAGTGATGAGCGACTGCTGTAGTTGGGCTCCAAACTGCAGTTGGAGAGGTGGTCCCCCGAATTATATCCCGAAGCTCCAGAAGGGAGCTGAAGGCAGTCATGTCCCAGCGGAGCAGGGGATGATGAGTCCTCGGCAGAAACTGTGGTGCACGCCGCAGCCCCTGCTTCCCCTGCAGAGCCCCTACATGGACTCTTACTCCGGTAGACATACGGATCGTAGTCGCTGCTCAGTGAGCTGCGGAAGGTGGAGCAGCTCCCATACACCCCCTGGTTGCTGACCTCAGTACAGTCCAACATGGAGTCGCTGGAGGAACAGTGGCACTGGCCAGAGCTGCTGCTGCTGCTGTCGCTACCAGGACAGTCAGCAAGGTAACCGCTGCACACTGAGCGGTGGCCATGATAGCAGCTCAGGCCAGAAGTGCTGCTGGTGTCACCTATCCTTGAAGAAGAGGCAGGTGCCATGTGTACCACTGTGGGGTATAACAAGCCTTGCTGAAAGGCCCTACTGTGGTGGCCCTTGTGTGCTCCTCCTCCACCAAGCTGTCCTGCCACAGCAGGCCCTTGGCCACCTTCAGGCTGTTGAGGGAAAGTCAACCCCTGAAAATAGTAGTGCTGGTACATGGTCTCGTACTGTGAAAAACAGGCTGCTCGGGAAAAGTTGCGACCATGGAACTTAGGTCGTTTAAAAGCAGCATGATGTGGCTGAGCGGGGTAGGCGGGGGGTCCACGGTGCTCTAATCCACAGTGGTGGGGGTTGAGTGAATGCTCCAGGTGGAGGGTGGGGTGGTAGCTCCGCAGAAAGGCAGATGTCGACTGAGGTGGGTACAGACCTTGAGGGTCTGGGTGCTGGTCCACAGTGAGCACGGTGATGGGGTTGCCGTGGGGGTCCATGCTGGTTCTGGTTGGATACGCCGTCACCTGGCCAGCACGGTGCACTCTGCCGGGATAATGGACCGGCAGCACCACCCGCTGCCGGCTGTGAACTGGATTACCAGGGTCCATGCATGCTGGTCCTGGATTTCCCTTCTTTTGCTCTGCAAAGAGAAATAATGTTGCAGTAAGAATCTCACAAACTAATAACATCATGTAGGAATGTTTGTTTCCTTGAGTGAAATAAGCTAACATAGTCAGCTTGTACACCAGCTTACCAATGATGTTGTGTCTACAGTGAGGACAGGTGTGATGCTGGAGCAGCCAAGGGTCAACACATTTCTTATGAAATCTGTGAGCACAGGGGATAACCCGCAGTTCCTGTAGAGGACAAGACAACACAATTTAATCCTTAATACTACTTTTTGAATGCACACACGGAGTGGACAAGTAGTTCATCATGCTACCAGTCCTCTTGGAGCTAGCCATTCCATGTACACTAGGTTGTATCTACATATTCTACACACACCTGCATTTCTCCATCCCCAACTTAATGCATGCAGGTTTCCATGGCAATGCTTTGTTCAGTGGCATTATAACGTATGGCTAAACGGGTTAGCAGATATAACATTCCTTCAGCTGACGTAATATGGTCAGAATAAGAATTAGTGAAAGGCTTGTTACAGATGATTTAAATCCTAAACTCTGAACTGCTGGAACAGGTTAACCTTTGTGACACTGAAAACTCTTTAGATTAAACGTACCTCGCTAACCTGCTAATCTCGCTTCGTAGTCCGGTTCTTTATTTTCAATAAGGGACTCACATGCACTAACTTGCATCAATACAAACACACACAGGATGTGATTACTTCATTTGATCTGTACATAGAAATTAGTTGTTTGCAGCTATTTTAATGCTATATTTATGTTTAAAATCTCATATATTGCAACTTCACTGAAGGTGCAATATATGAGAACAGCCAAATTAAAAGTAAAGTAGGGAGCGCACTCAAAGATTTTCTTCTAGCATTTTTTCCTAGAAAATTTGTGCTAACGTTATGATTTATTTTCATCATCTTTGATCGAACCTAGTGGCACATTAAAGGGCTTTTTCAGATTTAATATAATCAGTCTGTTTCTTTAAAACACAACTAAAGTAATCCTGCAGTATTTCTGTAAAATGGCTGTTATTTTTCCAGTATTTGTACGAGCACATCAAGTACTAACTACTAATGTAGGGGGTCAACTTAAATGGCATTTTATACAAGCGGTGATTCAAAAGTGCAGTTTAAAAGATGCATAACTCTCAGAGGGTGAACTAATGTGGGGTTGAGAGCCGCTCGATGTCCAGAAGGCGGCAGCAAAGCCACACAGGACCGTTAGTCGAGTTAATGGTTGTGAGTCTAATCAAGTTTTGTAACTCTGAACGAGCCAACTTCACATCGTTCCACAAACAAAACTCTTAACTAGATGCCACGCCACAGTACAAATACAACACCGATGCCCAATGTCACCGCTTTCTGGAACAAAACAAACAACACGCTTACTCCTGAGGATTGATATGAAAAGAATGCAACGCTTTGCATTCAGATGGAGGAATTCCAAGACACAAAGGCAGGAGTGCTGTGAATAGGAATTTATAATATATTTTCCAGCAAGAACTCTTCGTCTGTCATAAATACTTTACTCTGTGGCTTAATGTGACTCATCTTTAGGCTCCTTTCCACCAAAGCTTTTGTTGCTTGGTTCACTGCTCAAAAACCGCTTTGATGCCATTCAGCCTTTTATATCACCACTTCCTCTGTGCAATCCTGGCGCCATGCTTTGTTGTGTTTTTCTTCTCCTCCTTACCTAAGACACACATAACCACAAAAACACACCAACTATGTCCTCCTGGGCACTGGGGTTTGTCCCTGCAGCGTCCGTGAAAGAGGATGAGCAATGGCGTTACAGTAAATCCTCAAAGTCCAAGATTAGGGTACATATTTTGCCAGTGACTCCTTCAAGGATTAAAGAAGGCCACACTGGGAAAACAGGAAGCATAATCACAACCCAGTGCACTCTGGGTACCCTTATCTCTCCAGGTGCTCTGAAAGACTCAGCTAAACATCTAAAAGGTACCGGAAAGAACGTCACTGAAGATCGCAGGACTGCGGTCCCCGAGCACATCAGGGGAACTTCCATTCTATTGTCCACATAACTGCATTATGTTTCATGTGTACAGCGTATGTAATGAAAAGAAAACAAACTCAGCGGCTAGATGACCACATCAGCACGGCCAGAGTTTAGAGGTTTGACTCCCATTAAGTTCACTCATGCACGCACTATTCTCTTAGACATTTCTAATGAAAGCATCCTTCAAAGGCAGATGTTTATGTTGCTAACTTTCGTCTGCTAAGTAAAAAGCCACTTGAACTGCTGCTCTGGCTGCATATTTGTATTAATTGATAAAATATGAGGTTTGATTTAATAGGGAAATAGTTTAATGCCACCTGATATCAAATTATTGTGCTGTTCTTCACAGTTTGCAGCCAAATTCTCCCTGTCATGTAAGAAGCTCGAGTTTATGGTGACGCTACAACTAAGGGCTTATTTCATTGTCACTTGAACTGTCAATGATATTCAAAATTAATCAAAAAATTGACTTGTTTGAATCACATGCGGTCAGAAAACAGTAAAAATGTTGATCAACTTTATTTTTGTTGTTTCTTCTTCAAATTTATGGCTTTTTAACTGTTATACTGCATAAATGTATTTGTAGTTCTCACTACTAGCAACAGTCGCACTGTTTCTACAGTGGTGCAAGACTTCATATTGCAGTGAATAATAAGCCCACAGTGAGTAAAAATGAGCAAAAACGCCCATAAACTGCTTTGGTTTAGTACGTTTAACCTAAATTACTGTGCTACTTAATCCTGTGTTTACTCTGTATGACAAACAGGAACAACTGGATCCAAGTGTTAACCATATTCATTATCACAGGGATTAAAATATGGTTAAAGCTCCTCAGTTAAAAAAAAAAAAAGCAGGCAGCAAAAGAGTTAATAGGTGTTGCAGTTTCTATGTCATAAAATGATTTTCTCCTTTGTTATAATCCATAAACTCTTGTCCACAAGTCAAAGATATTCAATTTACTGTCATATAGGAGGAAAAAAAACTAAAAATATTCAAATGTAACCCTCCAAACCCCAATCAGATCCTGGATGTTTTCTACTCCTGTCATGTTTTTACCTGCTGTGGGTTCGTTTTTCTTTGCATAAAATCTACACCTCAATGGAAAAAGCTCAACCATGGCTAGAAGTAGAGTGAACTCAGAAATGTCTGTTTTGCAGTGTGACACAGTTAGAATGCTATAAATAAAAGGAAAAAGTTTAACTATCTTTTTCATATTTTAACAAAAAATCTAAAAAAAAAAAAAAACCCCACCTGGAATCTTCATGTAGAACATTAACACTTTATCAAGTGCCTACACGTGTTACCAACATTGGAAAAATGGTGGCTCTACATTCTAGAAATGATTTATTATTTGTATGGCTAATATATTTCCTGCGCTTTGTGAGCACAGCCTGCAGTTCAACCCAGTTTAACAAATAAGTCAATCAGTTTTTTTGTGTCAGTGTTGGTCACAGCTGACTCACCAATACCTTCTCAGTTACATCGAGGAACACAGGATTGTTTTTTTACAGAAATCTGGTTAGAGCCAGTGGGTTATTTTTGGCAATTTTTTAAATAAGATGAAAGTTTTAAGCTTGGATTCCAAACAGTATGCCACAGATGATTACTTCAAGGACTGTCAGAAAGTGGTGGGTTCAGAGGGTTAAGAAGCTGGAACCAGATGATTTTAAATGTTGAATAATGTAATAGTGAGTAACTAGTCAATGATTCGGTACAGCTCTAGTTCAAGACCATTATTAGCTGGAGCGCTTGGCTCTTTTTTCTTACCTCTCCATCGATGTACTTCTCCAGACAAATGGCGCAGTCAGAGGTGGAGCTGCTGCTCAGCGAATCAGAGGCAACACAGCTGCTCTCACGTTGGCCTTTTCCTTTGGCTTTGAACTTCCTCGTCTCCATCTTTTCCAGCGCCTGGATGGCCATTCTGTTCATCGAGCTCTGTGGCGGGGAGGAAGGTGGAACGAGGGAAAATTAGCATCTTTGATAAGCGACGCTTTTCAAAGACCCTTTAGAGGCTCGGCAGCGTTTAACATGAGATTTCAGAATTAACTCTCAAGAGAATTAGCTCAGATCAATGAGGCTGTTTTTAAGCAAACACCCTGTTAAGTGTCTCTGCATCAGTGTCTCTTCGTGTTTGTTTCTGAACTTCGCTAATGTGAGCTGGTTGATGTCATGATGTAAGACTTTTCCCTTTGACTTGCGACATCATTTTGCAATGTTCGACTCTCGCTTTGGCTCTAATTCTGTAGAAACTTTCATCTCTAATTTGATTCACGTTGTCTTAAAAACATTACTTATTAAAAAACGGTAACTGATAAGTTGACACATGCAGAACTACTTATTAGGATTAAACCTTTATGACTCGTGTGCAGCAGATATTAGGATTTATAGCAGTTAATGCTTAAACTTCTAGTGCATCACTTGCTTACAAGACAGAGTTATTTATGCTCAACTTAACCACAGTCTCCAGAGGGTGTTTCTTCAGTCATGCAGGGTCACAGCTAGATAATTGTAGACTTTTTTTATTTTTTTATTTTAGGGACGTGTGGATCCCCTGATCAGCAAGAGAGCAATGAACTCAGAGATGAAAGTGCGTCTCATCATGGGGTTGACAAACATGAACCACTCTCAAATCTGTTTAAAATCAGTTTGTAATTAACTGTGTGAGGGCAAACCCTTGAGAAATCCTTCATTTAAAGCCAAAGTAATGGATTTACAGTTTAAACAATATTTACTCCACAAGCAAATCATTAATTTTTCACATTTTAAGGAAGGAAAAGGTTGTTATATGTGACAAATGTGCCCTCGGTGTGAGCTGTGTTCTCCTAATTAATCACCAAAGGAAGTCACGACCGAGTCCTCGTCTGCTGTGACGCACCTATTATACACCAACAAACATGTGCTGGCTGGATAACACCTGTCTTAACGGGTGCCGCCACAGGTTTTCTGCTCTGTCATGATGCCTCTGTACGTTTTGGCTCCGGCAGCCATCCTCTCATCAGCATTAATTAAATGCTAATCCTGATTTCATGTACGCGACATAAGCCCCAACTGAGAGCTCTTTGTCAGCACACAAGAGGAATCAATCAGCAGCTGAGCTACTGTTGCCCAACTCGACGCCTGCAACTCCCAGAAGAAGTCGTGCCGATTGGAAAAACAACCCGACAAGGCGTTGTGTGTTTGGTTGTGTTTTGTGTGAGATGCACAAATAAGTTTGGTCCTTTGTGACTCAAAGTGGGGCACCAAAGAAAGTTTCTCAAGTTGTATTTTGCATGAAGAGCGTATGTTGCAGACACTAACCTGACTTCTCCGTTGCTTGAGTTTGATCTTGATGAGCAGAATGAGGCAAACCAGCGACACGACCACAAAGAAAGCCAGGAAGATGCCCATGTCGAAATATTCCGTGGGCTGCTGTGGAAAAGGAGGGCAACAGAAAACACAAATTTGTTGAATATTTTTGTTACAAAGGAGTCATTTTTCATTTCAATTCACTTGCTGGTTCACAATATTTGATTATAGTTTTGCTCGTTGCAGGCCGGAGCACTCAATGCTGTGACTCATTCACTCTTCATTATGCAAATAATCAAAATGTGACCTTCACACATAACGCGCTGGCACTTTCTGGAATAGATACACGGCTGGTTATTCATGCAAGTCAATTCATTTCCATATCAGAATCATTTTCCTCTGCTGTGTCAATTTATGAGTGTGGGTAAATTACTCAGGTGAGTTCTGCATCTCCAACACAAATGAGGCCATTCTGCAGAGTGGAGCCAAAACAATTTACTGTTTTATGTCACTGTAAATTGAATTTTTCTTGGGTTCTTGGGTTTTCTTGGGTGAGCAAAACACTTTGAGTAAGTCACTACTTTTAGAATCAATTAAAGTGGTAAAAACTCATCTCAGTGTATGTGTTCTTCTGTGAAAATGATCCCATCCTACCTTCACATGACTCTACACTCTTGCTACGAAGTTAACATCTCTTTCTACAATCACCTCACTGCAGCTCGAGCACACCAGCTCACCTACAGCTCTGCTCAAACACTGTAAAACTACTTCATGCTCAATAATGTCACATTTTAGTGTAATACAAGTTTGATTCTGAAGAAGAACAATGAGAATCCAACCTGATAAGTATTGCTTCTTTAGATTTGTTATGTATGAAACCCTGGAAGCCAGAATCTGTTTTTCTCTGCAGTTTTAGAGTGGAATTGCTTTGTTTTGCTTATGGGTTGTCTTCTAACAAATAAAACAACCCATGCTCGTGTTAAGAAAGTAAATAAGGAAAATCAACCACTTTACCAATCGATTAATCAAGAAAATATAGTAGTTGGTGGATAAACTGGTGATATAAATAAGATATTAGTGACAGGATGCAGGATAAAAACTCGACTAACTTAACTGAGCATCGGTTTCCAGTAAGTTCAGAACTCATGTCTCAAACAACTGTTGGAAACTCACAGAGAACGTGCCGATTGTTTTATTCGTCTCCAGAAAAGTTCTCTCTTATCAGACAGCCCTTTCTCTTGGGTTTTCATTATGTTAAGTTATTTGACCTCAAAGTGTGCTGGTCTCTTATCAAATATTCCAAGCAAACAAACAGCTCTTTGAATGCCTGATATTAATCTCTCGCCGTGCTGTGAAAATGTCCTCGGCCTCGGGGCTGCGAAGAGCACAGAAGAAAGGAAAAGGGGTCGGATTCCACAGCTGGAATTTTCGTTTTGTCTTCACATCTAAAAAATTCTCGGCCGCCGTTCGGTGCTCGGGCCTCACTAACATGTTCGCCTCTTCCCTCAGGTTCCTCTCATGCACCTTGGGTTTGTCTCGCGTGGTTTTGGGGGAGTTTCTGGTGTGAGCTCTTACCCTCGGCGGTCGGTGTTGTATCCGAGCTCGGGCCACTTTCTGCTTGTTGACGATGTTCATCAGTTTAACGGCATCGTTGCCCTTCACGTAAACCACCGGACGCTTCAGGGGATCCTCGGCAACCTGGTTGAGCTGCAGAAAAGACGGAGAAAGAAACATCAAACACAGATGTACTCAAACATAACTCCACTTCACCATCTTTCTGACTTCAAAAAATGGTCTTCTTGAAGGTATTTTTCCAACCAAAGTTCCAGGACTGTTGTATTTTTTAGCATGTCTTGGGTATTAAACTATCAGTGCTTTCAAAAATACACATCAGTTGAATCTCTTCAGGTAAAAATTACAACACAAACCCAGTCAGTGGTGATTTAAGTGAGAAAAAGGATAAGAAAACAGTAGTTTTTTTATTGCTCATCTGCATTCTTTCTTTTTTTATTGTAAAATATTGGACATTTTTCCTCTTACAGCCTCTTATAGCTTTAAAGTACTAAAATGTAACTCAAAAGTTGCAGAAAACTGGATTGCATCTTTGCTTTTTTAGCAAATGGTAAGAAAAAAACAAATGCAGTTAAGACTAAAGCCTTCACTGAGGTGTTCAAGGCCTTTAGCTGCAGTGCATTTGTGTCACTCATACAATATTAAAGAGTTCTTTACAATAACTAGGACTGATTCTTGTATTTTTCTTATTCAAATCTGAAAGTGACAGACACGTATATTGTGAGACATCGCAGACATTGCTTCATTTTATGTGATTTGTCTGAACGTGAAAGGTATAAACTTCTCCTCTCCCAGCTGGGAAAACTGACCCTATAGGCTCAGGACATGGAAACTGTGGTCACGGTTTGCCAGATTGAGCAGGAGGAAATAGTCAATGAATACTATGTTCTGGCTTTTGAGTCAGTTAACATCCTCCTTTACTCCTCCTCTCCCCCTTTCTGTTCTTCCCTCTCGTCTGCTCTGTTGGAATCTGTAATTTGAAAAGCCCAGGGGAAATACCGAGGATATTCACATTGCTATTTCTTCTGCTGTCGTCATGTTCCCCAGTGAAATACTGTATGTTCTGGTTTCAAAGTATAGACGTTGAAACGTTTGATCTCTCACTAGATTCTGGTGAGCTGCTTCCCGCTCTAAGAAGCGACTCCGGCCTTTGACAAACATTACGCTGATAAAAGCCTGCGAACACGGTCATAACATCACGTTTTAAAGAAAGTTAATGACAAACTTTCTCAAAGCAGCACTTAGCCTCTTGTTACAGTAGAAATTGAGAGAAAAAAAGTGAAAAGGAGGTCAAGTACACTAAGTTTATAAAGCTTCTCCTAATTTTGGCCCCGGGACCTTAATTCTCCCTAAGCTCCTCCTCCCTGCCCCTCGGCCTTGTGGCTCCTGTCTGTGCTGATCGGGCTGCTCTGACTGGAAAAGCCTCTCGGGGGAATTTAACACAGCCGCCCAGCGCTGCCTTTCATGTGGTCTCCGCGCAATCCCTTTTATCTCTCAGCTACGCGCTTTACGACTGAGCTGCAAGAGAAGAAGAGGCAGAAAAAAAAAAAAAAGAAAAAACCTGCAAGTCCAGGCCTGGCGTGGCGAAGATGAATACCGCAGGAGAATTCTTGCGACAAAGGCGCTCAGAGGAGCAACTTGAGTATTAAACCTCCGAACAGCGAAGACACGGGGAGCGAGGAAGGGCCGGGAAAATGTGACTCGTCTGGATGTGTGTGTCTGCTTTCTTACTGGTGGCGCTCAAAGGCAGCTCTATGGTCTCAGGAGGTGAGGTAATGTGCGCTACCTGTGCAATTATGAGCTCAACAGAGTTTGGTCATGGTCTAGTGAAAGCTGAACCTGGATATCCATTTTCAGTCCCCCAAACACAAGTTAGAGAGCTGAAAGGCCCAGAACGGTTGAGTGAACACAACTGAGTCGCAGAACTAAGCGTAGAGGTTAGACAATGGGTGAGTACCAACCTGGTCGATGGCATCCGGGTTCTCAGATACGTCGAAGATCACGGCTGTGGCTCCCCGCTGCACTGCTCTCTTTGCCTGCCAACACAGAACAAAAGAAAGGTTTAGATATACTGAAAAACTGTGCAAAGACACAGCCAGAGAATGTCTGCATCATCCACACTTCCTCAGATTCTACTCAAGGCCACTAGAGGGAGTTCTCTGCCTTGGAGTAACCACAGGGATCCTCTGAAGTGAGCAAATTAGAAAGAAAAATTAAAGAGAAGCCCAACAGGTGAGGAGTAAACAAGCCTGTGATAACATTTGCTGGGATGCAAGCGTCTCCAAACCCGTGTAAATCTGCACCATGCTAAGCCGACGGTACCACAAAACACCTCCACCCCTGCATCGAGAGCCAACGCATGCAAGGCTCCATGTGATGCAACTCTGCATGACGGGCTGGAATTTGAATTCAGTTCTGCTGTGAATGCTCAGAAAAGTTGAATAAAGTTATCAAGGATTTCCAGCTGTTAAAAATGTGAGCTGCTTTCATCTGAGAGCAGGGAAAGTCACAGCACAGAGGCCTTTTGAAGAGTTCTGCTAAAAGGCAAAAAGATAAAGGAAATGCTTGGATCTGCAGAACCCCAAGTATCTACTCGCTGAATCCAAATTGGCTTCCCCTCGTCGGGGAAAAGAAAAAAAATAGTTCCTTTATCTTAACTCCTGCCTTCCCCTACAAGCCGTTCTCACCCAGCGTGAATCACGGTGCCCTATTTAGACAACGTTTTGATGTCTGCACTACATGATCTAAAAGAGCGCGGCTGGGATCATATCCTGGTATTATCAAGTGCCCTTGGGTTCTCGCCAGCACTCCTCATAACTGGAGGGAAGGAGGGGGGGTGAAGATCAAAGCCATAATGCACAGTGCTGCGACTGGCCGGACACTGTCACCGCTCCAGTCTGCAGAGAGGGAGGAGACGTGGAGGTGCTAAAACTCTTTTCACAGCACATCCTAGTGACATCTGAGGCAACAACACTCAACAGTGACATGTTGAGCAAGTTTCTGCATCATTTGTCCAAAGACTAACTATGCAGTAGATACAGAAAGAAGAATTATGAGAATAAAACCAACATTAGGCATCTCAGTCAGGTGTTGGAGCACTACAACCCTCATAAATGACTTAGATCAACGGAAAGGATCCTCATTTATTATGTACCTCAAGCTTTCCGCATAATTTGTCACCCACTGTCATAATCACCAAATGTTTTCATGTGTGACAATTGCAGCAACTAAAGATTATCTTCTTTATTCATTAATTTGTTGCTTATTTGTCCTAACTGAGTATATAAAATGACATAAAATTGTGAAAAAATATAAGTTCTTTAACCCTCTAAACCCAACGGCAGGTTTGAAAAGTGTGCTATCTTTTGAAAATTTATCAAAATCGCACTTACAGAGTGTAAAAACAGGAAGAATCAGCAGATTTTCCAATAGTCCTTGAACTATTCATCTGTGACAAGTCATGAAAACTTAAATCTAAGTTTAAAATTGTAATATTTCATCAAAATCACTTTATTCTGTATGTCTTAATTTAAAATTGGCACTTTTGCTCAAACCTGAATCTGCAAAATAATTTAAATTCTGTATTCTTCAGTGTAAACATAAAGCCATTAGTGATTTAGCTGCAACCAAAAGCCACGTGACAAAAATTCAGGGACTTCTTGGCTAAACTGGATTGAACTGCAGGCTGTGTTAGAAGACAAATTAAAATTGTGAGTACTAAAATATCTGCAGTATGTGGAGCCCCTTGTGGATGCTTGTCATCTATGTTGATTCCAGGTTTTGTTCAATTTTTTATTTATTTTTTTTTAAATCTAAGAAACTTGTTATTTATTTCTGGAAATTCATTCTTTGTTTAATGATTTATGCAGTGAAATTTTTCTAAACTGCAAAGAAGACTTGTCTACTTCTATGCATGGTTTCCATAGAGGTGCAGGACTTTACATTGCAGTGAAAATGAGCCCACAGTGAGTAAAAATGTGGCAGGAGCTAAAATTGCATGGCAGTTCAGAAGTTAAAGTGCCTGTTTAGAATGAAAAAGTCAAAAACCTGAAGCTATTGAATTTGCAATAATATAAAACAGCAAACGCCTGTAACATTTACTTTCAAAGATGCTTTTATCTGAATTGTTAGAAGTTACTTTTCTACCACTACTACTCTTTACCAAAGCAACTTGCTAAGTGCATATTTAACTCAGCAGCACCTTAAGAGTCCTCTAATCACACGAGCAGGTCAACACATACTACTTTCCTGCTGTTTCTTGCAGCTTTAAACCTCATATCAAAGTACTGATTTCCTGAAAGTCTTCTATATATTGAATGAAGTGGCATCCAGCTGTGTCATTGCTTTAAATTTCCTTTTCTTCACGGCACTTGCATCATTTCCCCACCGCCCTGCATGTTTTATGAGTCTTTAGCAAGCAGTTAATGATTAAAATATCGCTGTCTAAGAACTAGCAGGTGTCGCAAAAGCGCAGGGAGAGAAAAAAAAATAGCACAAACCAACATTTTCGCTCAATATACATGGCAGGCTTCGATGGTTTGAAGCGGTCTGCTATGCAAGAAAGAGAAGTGGAGGTATTTGCATTCTGGAGAATCAATAACAGAGTCAATAATGACGCTAAATATAGCAGGGATTTGATTTTCAGTGGCAGCGTGGGTCTCCTTGACTGCAGGTAGCTTTGCTGGGACGACTGCTGCATGGACAAGTCAGAGCAGGAGGGAAATAAATCGAACAAAAGGCCTTTGATATAGCGGGTCACATACGTATCACACTCCATGAATTGAACTCTGAGTGTAAATCAGATTCAGGAAAATGTAAACACGTCATAACTGTGAAGTTTATAAGCTATGTCTGCGTTAGATTTCCCTTTGGTTTAATCCACAGATAACATGTTTATGACTCTGGCTTTCATAGCTCATTAAAGACTAATTAACCCTGCAAACTGATTCGATCTTTGCCAGCAGTGACTGAAAGCCTTATCAAACGCAGGAACATTAAAAACACGCTATAAATACAAGCTCTTCCAGCTTTCTCTCTCCTTTACATAAACTAACACTGCACTTTCCCCCCCCTCCACTTTTGTACTTGGAAAGTTCAAAAGCAAGCGGAGCGAAATCTCAGCTCTGCTTTTCCCTCTCACCCAGTTTTCCCTCTCAGCTCCACACTGCCAGGCACCAGCCCACATTTAATTCAGCACAAGTCTGCTCCTTTGATGTTAGCTCTCCCAGTTAATAATTAATAGCTCTTGGTAAGACGCTTTGAGAAGAAAGAGATCTCTCTCCTGAAGAATCTCCACTCGGGCAGGCCTGCGCTACAGTGCAGGGACTTGCCTGATGACAACAAAAATGCACCCACAGGCAAACTGGCTCTCTTAAAAAAACATGACATCTCCTTTTCCAACCCCTATATAAAGCTACAACCTCGGACACCAAAAAGGAAGGATAAACACCGCAGAGAAACTAAACACTTCAGCGAGGAACACTGTTTACTTCACTGACTATAGAATTTCAAGTGGCTGGGCTGCTGTGTGAGGAGATATTGTGAAAAGAGATTCAAGACAGCATTCAGTCCTTGGTGGCAAACTTTCTTTAAAGGACAAATAACGCGCTAGAAACGTAAGCTATCATTCATGCAGGTTTCACCCAGGTCTAGCAATGGAGCTCAGCTGGTGTAAAGATGACATTTTGAGTTTCTTGAGATGATTTCAGGACTCCAATATTTCAAAAATTATTAAGATTCTCATTGTTCTGCCTTTGGAGTGCAAAGAAGCAAGAAACAGTTTAGAATATTGCAGCTTCGTACAAATGGAACCATAAATACAAAGGAACAGTCTTCAAGAAACAGAGGAAGAAAATAGCAATACTTTTTTTTATTTTACAGTATTTTATGCACATTTCTATTCTTATGTCACATTTTACAAGGAAATATTGTATTTTTTACTTTCAATCACATTTCCTTGACAGTTGTTGTTACTGGTTACTGTACAGATTAACCCTCTGAACTCCAGCGTCATATTTTTCCTCACTGTGTGGCTCATTTTTCACTGCCACATAAAGTCCTATCATCTCTATGGAAACAGCACAGCCATGAATAGAAGTAGAGAAAACTCAGAAATGTATTCTGTGCAATGGGAAATGGTTATAATGGCATGAATAACTAAAAACATAGAATTTACCATACTATATATTACTATAAAAACAATGGATGAACTAATACTCTACATACGATAGATATTTTACTACTTATATTTTTAATTTGTGTCTGTACTTGTCTCCTATATTCTCTCTAAACGCTGCCTGAAGTTCAGCTGAAAAGTCCCTGAATTTTTGCCACATGACTGTTGGTCACAGTGGAGTCACTAATGGCTTCACGGTTGCACCGATAAACACAGAATTTTTCTTTTTTTACAGAATGTATTTGTGGCAAACAGGTTTTTTTTGGGTGAATTTTTAAAATGATACAAGCACAGTAGAAGGGTTTGGTGAAATGTCACGATTTTAAGCTTGGAGTTTGCTTAGTTTCTGGCACATCACAGATGAATAACTGAAGAAAGTTCAAAATCCAAGAACTTTTTCTGTTTTTACTGTTCCTGGCTCCAATATATGATGTATTTTTGGTGACGTTTTTAAGACAACATGCCTTTCAAACTCACTATTGAGTTTTGGGTACCAGAGAATCAAGAAAAAAGTTACGACAGGCACATAAAATACAGCATTTATAATTCAAACCCTTCTGGATTGGGACCTCTTGACCGCTTTCAGACAGAACGTGACATCAACTTGTCGATGCACCAAGCAAAGAACGTGTTGTTTGTTGCAAAAGAATAAAAGTTTGCACACCTGAAGCATTCATCCCGGCATGGCAGCCAAGATGAAGGAAAAGTTTGTGTTTCTAATGAGACCTTGAAGGAAAACTCCATCTTGGAAAGAGGTTTCCATCCAAGTATGCACATCAGGTGTATTAAACAGTCAGGTAGCTTGTTGTAGGAAGGCAGAATGTGTTTATAGAGCTTAGAGTAGTTGTGTGTTTCCTCTCAGTAGCTCTACAGAACTATTTAAGTTTCTTATTTGAGGTGACGCTGCTTTTATCAGCATAGGACTACCACAAAATAATGATCTCCTCTGCAATAATTCTAATGTCTCTGGAATGTTTTACCTGCTCCGTTCCTTAGATTACAGCCAATCTAGTTCCTTTTATTAGTTGAAATATGATGAAATGGTATCAATGCATAACAATAACTTGATTTCATTCATATGGGTTATATTTCAAAGATGACAGCCCATAGAATTCTGTATTTGCTTTTAGAACAAGCAGCGCAACAGTCTTCGGCAGACGTTCACTCGAGGTTGGTTGTAGACAATGCTACAGAGGAAGAGCAGCAACAGACAAAGGTTTTCCTTAACGCAACAGCTGCTAGCATGGACAACAAACTATGCAACATCTGCAGCCTAATTTACTGTAATAACTGGTGGCCAGGACTGATGTTGCTGTTGGTCACGTGATATGAGTATGACAAATAAGGGAACAAATGTAATCACAGTAAAGTCCAATATTCCTCACTAAAACTCAACTTTGAGATTTTTAAAGCAAAACAGGGTCAGCAGCATCCAAAAGTCTCCGTTTCAGGGGTCCTGAACTTATACAAGGTTTAAATATAGCTGAAATTATACATATTAGAATAGAAACATATTAATATTAGAAACAAAATATGACCAACTGGGGTTATTTTAAGGCAAAAGTACTGTAACTTGTGATTTTTTCAAATATTTTGCTCAATTCTCTTCTGTATTTTAAGTAGATTTTTAACCCTTTGATGCACAACATGGGTCAAAAGTGACAAATTCAATAGAAAATGGGTATCTCCTGACCCACACTGCACAACAAAGGGTTAAATAAAGGATGCTTCACCTGCAGTGGAGTGCATTTACACTATATAATGGATGTGAGTACTTCTGAGGAATCACTGATCCCCATCTTTAGCGCTTGATTAGTCAAATTTCTAACATTATCAGCCATTAGGGTGCAAAGAAGGACTTGTAACGCTAAATTAAGGGGCAAAACTCTGAGAAAAAGTGAAAAAATCTAAAATAAACAGGAGCCAAGCGGGACAAGCGAGCAATCAAGAAGCGTCTCCCCACCTGCCTTGAAATCCAACATAAAAGTTAAGATTTTTCCTAAAGCTGAAACATGATCTCTGTGTGTGCTTGATCAGTCATCCATGCTGAAAAAAATCAGCTCAACTCTCAGCCTGATCTGCATGCCAGCGGGGTGGTGGCGGTGTACAGGTATTTCACAGTACTGCTGGCTAAACAAACTTCCCGCTGGCTTGGAGGCATTAGAATTAGGGTACAATCTTCCACGAGTGAACAAGAAACCGCAGCAGAAAGTACTGAGCAGCTCCGTCTAGACGCAGAGGAAAATGAAAGCTATGTTTAGCATCCCTAAGTAAGCCTGCCAGCTTGTAAGATCTGAGGGAGAGAAATTTTCACTCGTCTGGAAGGAGACTTTTCTCAGCATCGTTCACGTTCACGGAGGATGTTAATCGCGTTAGAAATATGCATGTAGAAGCTGTACATGCACCTGGACACACCTGTGACCAACTCTTTCTTTCTTGTCTGCGTTCTTCTCCGCTGCTTCCCTCCTTTTTTTTCTCTCCTCCTCCTCTTCATGCTTTCCTTTCCCTCTCTCTCTCTGCACTGCTATAATTAAGGCAATTAAGTCTTCAGAAGACTCTCCACTGCTATTATGCTGTAATTTCATGTTGCCTCCTGGCTTTACGGTTTATTAAAAGATAAAGGCATACTTTTCTCCCATGGATTTTCTTATATGTGGTCACCCTCTTCTTTTTTTTTCTTCCTCCCTCTCCCTTCCTCTCTCCCTTTCAGAGCAGGCATGTGAGCCAAGACATTATTTACATTCAACTAAAATAAAATTCTCAACGTGGCCATGCTTCATCTGATTGGAAGTCCTTTTTGCAGCCCCGCAGAGGGAAATTAAAACTAATGTCTGAAGCGTCTCCGTGTGATTTAGTCTGCTGTACATACTGTACTTTTGCACGTGAAGTCATCTGTGTCATCCGTGGCATTTTCATTACGACGGAGGTTTAGTCATTTTCCCTGTTGGCATTACTCACCATCTCCCTCATCTCCTACCGTTTGATTTTAACACTTCACTGACAAACTGTTTATCTGTCATAACATGTTTTTCTGTTTACGGATACTTGACATAATTGTATTGGCTGTGCGTCATTTAATCAACGGGTTTGACACTCTGGTCATGCTGGATCTGCTCGCTGTTGTGTCACGACGGCAGTAATACTAAGATTTTCCTGTTCTCACAGACACACAAATGCTATTCTATGCTATTATCTAACGTGAACTGGCATAACCTTGTCAAGCTTCACCCTGCCAATAATTTCCTTTCATGAATCTTTCTTCCACTTACACGTGACTCATGACTCATTTCACCTCCTAAATTGCAAATTAAGAAGAGGTTTTAAAAAAAGAAAGAAAACACTCTCTGGTGTCCGTGTGTTCCTTGCATGCAATTTTAAACAAGTCTTTGTTCAGCTTCTTCTTCCAACCTTCCTCAAACTTTTGTACTCTTCCCGTATTCCTGTTTAATATTAATGCTGTTGGGCCCCCGGCGTTTTACAGCCGTCCCAGGAGCAGTCTGAAGCACCATTTCTCAGACCACATAAAAAATGTTTACGAAGCACATAAAAGTCCACTTGTGTGTCGCGCTGATGGCGGCGGTGGTGGGACGACATCGGCCGGCAAGCCTCCTCGAGCCCCTCTCTATTCGAGCGCCTTCATGTAAACTGACAGTTTACCCAAAGTAAACACACTGGGGAAAGAATCACTTGAAGCACTCAGTGAGCTCAGTGACTTCCATTAATATCAAACGCGCACATACAAGGTCCAGTCAGGAAGAGAACGCCGACCTGATTCCCCTGCGACTCCAAGTAAGGACGCTGGATCTAAGGTTAGTTTGAGTCATAAAACGGGTTAAATGAGGTTAGCATCCCAACTTCAAGTTCCCATATTGTGTATTGAGAATTTCAGCTCTAAATGTTGCACAGACTGTTTTCAAAATGGGCTTTTTGCATTAACTTTGTTCAATAAGCGAGGCGCTGGAAGGAGGAGGAGCCAACTGGGGGCGGTTTTTATCCTGCTGTGACATCACAAAGGGTTGCAAAACTGATTGGCTCTTACATATTTTCTGATATGTGGAGAAAGGAAAGAAACAAGGGGATGGTCTGCTCTCTTATATTTTGTGGGTGTCTTGACAAACTGGCAACATGTAATTAAAACTTGATTTTGTATAATATGGCCAAAAGTTCATCAAATTTGACCACTAGTGGGCATGAAGACATCCAAACGTTTAAACATTTAAAGCAACTCATCTTTGACAACTGTCCTTGCAACCTGCTGTGAGTGGAAATAGTGCATAAAATAAGCTCTGCAGGCCTAAAAATTAAGCCTGTTGTGAAGCAGCCAGTGCATATGTGTGCACATGAACGTTCAGAAGTTATGGCCAAAAACAGGGCAGGTTATCAATCTTGAAATCTGCCAGGAACCATACATTTGCATCAAATTAATGGTGAGATTTAAAACTTTGTTCATGCTTTCCTTAACCAGATAGCTCCTGATTTAAAAACTACTTTAGACACTTTTACTTTGGCAAGTTTCTGGTGTGGCTGCTTGGCTTTAACAATATTTGACACTTTTTAAAGATGTTTTATAGCTCAAATTTTCTCAAACCGAAGCACTGAGAAAGCTTACCTTGGCTATCAGAGCTCATTTATTATAGTGGTAACAGTGTCAATAAAGTGCAAAGTTGGTGGTGTGTTCACAGAGCGTCTCAATATGGAAAAAAAGGGGGATTTGTCTGGTTTGTCCAGGAAGACGGAGGGAGAGATGGAGAGATTTGGGGCAGATGTAATGATCAGACAAAGACAAGGCCAACCACAGGTACACTGATCTTTTACCCTCCCTCTGTGCCGTACATCATGTACATTACCAGGCAGCATGCACACACACAATGATACGATAAATAATGACTATCTGTCCCTGTGACACCAACCCTGAGGGATAATCAGTTCCCATGGTTGACGATGCTTCTCTGCACCGGTTTAAATCCCCAAACGTAAGACGGAGTTGTGCAACAAACAGAAAATGACGGGGAGCCTGCAGGTTTATCCACTTTGAATCCATTTCCTTGAGAGGGGGATGTGTTTCACCTAGAGGCCATCCTCTGGAGTGGTGTGAAAAGCCTCTTTTTAAGGTGGTAATGTCAGCTGTGGAAAAAAACCAGAGCTCTCTAGGGGACAAAAAAACAACACTTCACAGAAGGAGCCTGAGGCTTTTCGCCAACGATGCTTCTACCATCATTGGGTGAAGTCAGCGTGTCTTTATAGCTAAAAACGCTCCGTCTCCGCATGCATTTCTGACAAATCCACCTTTCTTTGTCGTCCTTCCCTGATCGTTCTTTTCCTCTTCTTCACTCCTCCCTAAATCATTTCTGTATCTGCCTCAGCGCACAATGTGGGGTGGCCATTCACCCACCATTGCATAACCAGAATTATACAAGTGAACTGTGCTATCAGAATGTGTGTGTGTGTGTGTGTGTGTGTGTGTGAGGGGGCACCTCAGAGGAGGCCTGCCAGTGGAAGTTGGCAAGAAGCCGACCCCATTAAAGAGTCCAGGGAGAAAAAAGTGTACTGGGCAGTGCTCTCTGTCCATCAACATAAGACTCATACACACTTTTTATCTACAATACCAAGTCCTGCCTTACTCTCACCGCGTCCACAAACTCTTGCAAAAACACTACTGTAACTGAAATTATAAAGCAATGTTTGCAGCATGTTTGCATGGAAGGCTGCGTGTCAAACCTGGCTTCTTTTTTGGGAGTTCTGTCTGAAATGCTTCCTTCTTGGCACAAGAAAATGTTCAAAAAATACTATAAAATTCCTGATCATGTTTTTTATTATTATTTGATTTGAGAGCTCCAACTTAATTACATTTTTAGAGCTTTTAGACTGTATTTAGTCCTTTGCAAGACACAAGCATCTCAGAAATTTGACTTCTTTTCTTAAACAATAGCAGGAATAAGGCATCTACACTCCTAAAAAATATATATGAAGTATAGCCACCATGCATGTGGTCAAGAGCCCTGCTAATTATTACATCTGTGCAAAAACACCAAATTATCTACTATATTTATCACACAAAATGCTCAGTTGCAAATCAGATGATAGGATGCAACCAAAAAACTTCACTCCCTAGAAGCAAAGTGCTTTTAAAAATAGTGATATGATAAGTATAATAAAGCCGCCGTTGTTGTAGTGTGTGGGTGCAGTGTTCCTGTTTTGCCTTTGTGCCAAAGAACCTCACACAATACTGGAATGTGCATGAACTACGAGTACTGCGGCACGCTTTACATCAAAAACAGAATTGCAAAATTTGTTGTTATCTCGTGAAGATACAGAGAACAGAGTGAAAAAGTAGAGTTTTTGGTATGAAGAAATATGATTATTTGCAGGTTGTTTGAGTGGAAACACGGAGATGTGGGAGCAGAACAGTAAAAAGGTTTAAATTTACACGGATTCTGTGAGCTCTAAATTGTGTTTAACCAACAGTGTATGTCTTAAACGCGCCATTATCAGAAATAAATGAGAAGTCACAGTTATTTATATAGCACATTTAAAACAACAGATGCTGAACAAAAGTGTGTTCCAGTATAGAAATAAGATTAACACATTTGAGCCTATTTATATCACACAGCAACACAATCTCCCGCTGCTGGAGGATGGTAAATAGCATGAATATGCACTGCATGCAAAGCTCCTGCACAATATACACTGCATTTTAGTTTCACAATCTCTTCATTCCTCGTTGTTTGGCTATTTTTTTCTTCTATTTTAAAGGATTTTCCTACTATCAGATCCATTCGTTATGCGCAGTCACTTTGCATTTCACTGCCTATTCTGTATGAGCGTGAGACAAAAACTGTGGAATCTTGATGAACATTATACAACATGTTTTGGGAGAAATCCTTCATCGGTTCTATAAAAAAAAAAGATAATGAAGCATCTGATCACTTGTCATCATGTGGGCAAGAAGAAGAATTCCTGAGGAAACACTGTGGCTTCCATGGAATAACAGACCGTTTTAGATCTTTCATCGAGTTGAGTTTGGTCTTCACTTTCCTTCTGTTTTTTGGTGGGAAAACAAGGCAGCAGCAGGATACAGTTTTCCTTACATGAACTATGAGGATGGGATAAATAAATGATGGGTGAAGCTCAATCACCTGACTCCACTTCTCGTGGAAAACGGAGCACATTATCTCCCTCTCTAAATATACACGTTTGTGTTGCTTGATGCGCACCACAGGCAGCATTTCCTGCCTCCCCCTCCATGGTTTGATGTCTTGTGGCGTCGGACTCGCGCACATGTACACAAACAGATGCAAATGCACTGACTCAGACCGCCGCTAATCAAGAAGCCTTTCTAGTCTCCTCTCCTGCTGCTGCCCACTGCTCTGCCCTGCCGAGACCAAACACTGGAGGCCGGAGGAATGGACAACCGCTAATTAAATTTCCTCCACTTTTCCTCTCTGTCCCTCCCATGTTGTTTTCTTACCGGTTTTGGTCTCTGGCCCTTTGTGATTCACAGGAAAATAAACAAGGTTTCCGGCTAAAGGGACAAAAATACTACTATTTAAGTGCTTTCTCTCCACCTAGTGTCTAAACAGGACAAGCTTGGATGGAAATGGCAAAAGTCTTGGTAAAAACACCAGTTTTTATGATGCACAATACAGATTTTATTGTTTATATCATCTGTAGTGATTAGGTGTACCGTCAGTCAAAAAGCATTTCATGTTTTCTGAGAATAACAGCGCAGTAACACTTAATGCATGCGTGTCTGATTTTCTGATATCTGAATTACACAATAATTTGTGCAAAAAGTAATGGTTAGAGAAAAAAAATTCACAAAATTCTTATACTCGACTTTTTCCTTCTTATCTTGGAGAGGAATGCCTGAAGGTAGAAGAAACTTTTCCCGGTGCTGAAAATTCTGCATTACCATATTTTTCACACGATGAGAGCTGTCAGGTGAAGGCAGGGAAGACAATAAAGCTTGCAGCAGGTAAAGACAAGTGAAACACTAGACTTACGCTCGGCTGTTGCAAAGTCTCCTGGCACTCGATAGATAAGTGTTTTTATTTGACTTTCAACGATACTGACATCTCTGCCAACAGACTTGGATATTAAAACAGTAGGTCAGACAGGTCTAAGTAACAGGCCGCCTGTATGCTTTTTAACCCGCTCAACCCCAAACAATTTATTGAAGTTCTTTGCTCCTGTCAGGTTTTTACCCACTGTGGGCTCATTTTTCACTGAAATATAAAGTCTCAAAGAACTCAAAAATACCTTTTGTGCAATCTGCCACAGTTATAATGTCATAAATCATAAAAGATACGAAAAAAGCAAAAACAAAAGTTGAATTGCTTTGATTACTTAAGATTTAACATGTATTTTACTGGAAAGAAAAAAGGTGACTCAACATGTAGATATTTTACTTCCTACGTTTTTAATTAAATTCTATATTCCATACACTGCCTGTAGTTCATCTGAGAAAATTTCTGTCAGTAATAGCTTCGTGACTGCACCCAGCATCATTACATTTCTTGTTTTTGATAGAATCTGATAGCAGTAAACAAGGTATTTTGACGTACAAAGCTTTTTAAGCGAGTTTGCTGATAGATGAGTTAGTCACAAATGGGTATTTCAAGGGCTGTTAGAAATCCAGCAATTCTGTTTTTACACTTTCTGCTTCTAAAAAATATATCATTTTGGGAATTTCTTCAAAAGACAACATGTCTTTCAAATCCACCAATGAGTTTTGGTGGTTCAGAGGCTTAAAAATGTTTTCAACTCCTTAAACGTACCAATAATTTGTCTAAATGAAGAACAACTTAGTTAATTTAACAGTGTTAATTTAGGCAGGGTCATTATATCAGAGAAGTTTTAAAGAGAATTGCTAAACTACTGCAGCTGCCTGATCTAGTTGTAAATCCAGTTTTATTATTATAGTATCTCGACTTTATTCTCTACCATGGCAGAGCTTGTTAAATAAGCAACGTGCATAAAATGAAAGCTACACTTCAGGTCGCAGTTGTGCATGTATAGTCGAACCGAAACAAGCCGTTACCTGTGCTGGCAGCTTTAATGTTAGATATAAATAGAAGCACATCTGTACCCTTAAATGAGACTGGACTGAATGACACAGCCACAAACTCTTGCTCAGTCAACAGTCTTTTTCAGCAAAAAACAAAGAACAAATAGCGTGTTCCACCTCCTGGGCGAACTACTAACCACAAGGCTCCGACATACAGGTGCACCTGCCACACCGAGAGGCCGAATCAGTTCTTACTGCAGTGTTTGTGGTTCCATTTACCCCGATTGCCACATTGTGAGCGTGAACTTTAATCCAAATGTGCAGCGATTTCAGTGGAGCTGAGGCATCTCGCTAAACTGCCACTTCTCCCCTTCCCTTAATTCGTCTGCAGTCATAAGGTTTTTCTCTAATCTCTCTCTGCCTTGAAGCTGCTTTAGGAGACCATGTCCCTGCTTGCTTGAAAGAGAAGTTGCTGTTGTTGCTTCTCTCTTGTAATACACTATCCTGCTGCTGGTGGAGGGGTGTTGCCTGCCGTCTTCTTTCCCTGGGCAAACAGCAGAGCAGGTCAGGACTCGGCCCTATAACCCCTATTTTGCCTTCTTTTTTCTTTTTTTCCCCCCCTTTGTCTCCTGCTGTGCAACCTTCCTCAGAGTGGGACAGCAGAGGAGACTGCCATAACCTTTGCTTGTTTATTCTGTGTCATCAGAGAAACATGTAAAACAAAGTGCTTAAGAAAAAGTAGCTTCTTTGTGAGGACTGTCAGACTGTCACTCCTCATTGTCAAGTCTTAACAAAACAACAGATCAAGATCAAAATCGCAGCAGCAGAGACGTCTTTCTCTTGATTTCAAGCATCAAGCCTTTCGTCTGCGTTGCTGATAGCTTGGTAAGACACTGATGTGATATGTTAGCCTCGAGCAGAATCGAGGAGTGGGCTACAAAGGTCTGGTACGCTCACGTCACGCCCACAGAATCATTTTCACTTTCAAACTTCATCTTCAACCCCAGTCATCAATTGCCTCAAGTGACACCGCTCAAGGCAATGGATAAGACTTCCGATGGCTGTTGTCACATATGCAGAAGTACTTTACCACCAAATCGCTTTTATGTAAACTAGGACAGCGCTTGCAAACTTTAAAGTCCCTATTTGGTTGTTGATTAAACCCCAAGTTACATATTTAGAAGTTTTTCCTGTGAAAATAATCCCTTTTTGCTTAAAAATGGCTTAAATCCAACTCTATACTCCTGCTTCTTCTGTAAAGTGAAGATTGATGAAGTTCTTGCTGGTAGCTCGAGCACACCAGCTCACCCATTTACTATAAAACTACTGTACACTCCACAATGGCAAGGTGGAATATTAGAGTAATTCAGTTATTCGTGTTAAAAACGATTCTGAATGATGATACGGAACGCTCCACCCTGTAAGTCGATAGGATTGGCTCCTTGGATTTGTTATGTAGAAAACCCAGGAAGTCTGAATCCGTGTTTTTTAAGACTCAAGGTGGAAATGCTCCGCCACGACGTTGACTGCTTTTTTCCACTTTATGATAAGTCTTCTAGCATATAAAAACACTATATGGACATGTTAACAAGGTAGCAAACTTTATTTGCACTGGAAAGCGTCTTTAAAATGCAAACTTAGGACAGCACAAGATGGCTGACAGCATAAAATAGCAGAAAAAACATGCCTTATTTAGATTTTGTATTTAGGGATTCAAAATTGTCGATCCAAGTCCATCCCTTCACCAAACAGTGATAGTCTTTTCTGTCCCTATAAAGATAACATCAAATTAGGAGTCGTCTGTGGCTGAAAAAAGGGCGTAGCCAAAGTAAAGGCAGCCGGATGGTGCAACATTCAGGTGTGTTTACTTCATTCAGCTATGACTCCAATATGTAACACCTCTTTATTGTCTCATCAGGCAGTATCAGATCATAGATAGGGCTACCAAAGTAATATCCTTAAGGAAAGTTTTGAAGTACCGCACCTCTGCTGCTTATATCCAGATACTTTGCCAGATTAGGAAACGTCTTTGTAAGTAACATCTAACCACCATCCAGATGTCTCATCTAAATTTTATTGTTATATTAAAGTCCAATAAACAACTTTAATGTCTTTGCCAGTGTCTGCCAGGTGCCTTCCCATTCTTCATCCCCTCCCTATCTCCATGTTTCTCTTCTTCCATTACCTCACTGTCTCAGGGCATGGCCAGCTCCAGTATCACCCCTCACACACCCACACTCACACTCAAGCACACATCATTTCTTCTCCATCTCCTTTGCACTGGACCCAACCTTGCCTCTGCTGGCAGAGCTTGAAAGAAAAGTCCGAACCACAAGAGCAGGATGCCATTTTCACCCCCACTAACCCTCCAGTCGAGGAATCGTATCATGTATAGTGGGGAGAGGCATCAGATTAGCTGTGTGGGACCAGGGGGGGCTTCAGTTTCCAGCTTCCGTGCCAGGACGTGGGCCTTACAGACAACAACATGGCCCTGACATAGGCAGCGAGGTGCAGGACACCGGGATTCTCACGCACACAAGCGCATTCCCATTCAAAGCAGGCGGCTTAGACGGAGATGAAGAGAGAAAAGACAGGGCTTTGGTTGACGTGGGTGGATGTCTGGTCCTATCTTTTCGAAGATTTACTTTTTCCACGGCTCATCTTTTGATCCTGTCTTTTTTGGATGCTGTTTGACAGAGAGGGGGAGCTTTAGCTGTGGCTGGTTTCTGACTTTAAAAAAAACAAAACACTGTGATTGAGATCAAAAATCAATTCGAAAGGTGGAGGGAGAATAAAGAGAAATGACTCCTCGGTGCTGCTAAATACACTTTCTTCTCTTTCCTGTCATTTCCCCTTCTCCTTCTTCCTCCCCTCTCTTTCCCTCCATCTCTCTCTCTCATCTCAAGTCCCCAGGCCTCCTTTCTTCTCTCTTTAAATAGAGGCCTGAGCTGTGAAGTCTAATAATGGTCATTTGGCCTCCCATTGAAAGCTGGGTAATTCGGCCCAGGGACGGCTCACTTTGAGCCACATGACACAAGGAGCTTCCCAGTGACCATGGAAACCAGCGCAGTGGGATCCCGGGTGCCTCCAAGTGCCGTGAAACGTGGTGAAGCAGTGATTTAGGAGAGGAACTTCTTTTTAAAGGAGGGGGGGTGGGTTGGGGATGGAAGTAGGAAGGTGGGTTCAACACAGCCTGAGAGATGGAAGTAAGAGAGAGAGAGAGGCCCCTGCCTGGTCACAGTGGAAACCTCTGCCGACACCCCGCCAGGAAGAGCGGCCAAGATAATATCAGCAAGTTGAGGCATACACAAACATGAAAGGAGAGCCCAAGAGGCAGGCCCCTGAGTGCTCCGCGCTTCACAAGCTTTCTTCTCCCCCCTCTCCTTTCTTTTTTCTTTTCTCCCTGCTGCTCCTCCTCTCTTTTTCAGTTTCTCTTTCTATCCCTCCCCTCCATGCTGTGGTGTTTGAAAGTATTTGTGCAGTGTGTTTGGGGCAAGGGGCAGGTGGAGAGAAAGCTAAAGAGTTAGCTTGTGCACTTTGCCGCCATAAAGCGAGCAAAGAGTTCATTAGTTGAGTTTGTTTCAGTCATGCAAACATGATTTGACTCCACAAGCTAATACGGCACCATAGAAAGCTGCGAATTGATTCATTATTTAGAGATTCCTTGGATGCAATTTGAATCATGTGTCAAACCTGGGAAATTTTAAATGTATTTGAGATAAAAAAAAAAATGTGTGGAAAAGTTGCAAGTCTTTGATGTAAAAGCCTTTAATTAGACAAAAGGAACTTGAGATCTCACTCATATGGCAGAGTAAAGAAGTTTGTGAAGCTGCCACTGTTCACATGAAGCGATTTAAACAAAAAGAAATCCACTTTCGGTGTGCAGCACTCAGCTGAAGGGAAGTAAAGCCTATCATTTTCTGTTCGAGCACTGGGGAAAATTGTCTGATCAATATTCTGCATCTGTATGGCTCTCTGATATGAAAAGATTTCTTTATCAAACTTTGAGCAAGAAAAAACAAGCTTTATCTGTATCGAACAAAAGCCACTGTTGTAAATCGATAACTATTGTGGCTTCCCTGCAAATTAACTCTGGAGACTGCAGAGTGCACAACGGCTGCAATTTTCGTTCTTTCTTTCTCGTTGGCGCTCTTTTCACATTATGGGAGAAGGAAAAAGAAAAGTGGCGAGAAGAGAGACAGTGAGTCATGCGGCTGTTAGCATCACAACAAAAGCTCGTCTGCCAGCCTTCCAGGTATCCATGTTGATACACAGTAGATAAGCTACAGCAGGCACACTTACACACATTTACAAATGCACCCACTTATCAGACTAGATCCATGAAGATTATCATGCTGTATTAGAAGTGGTCTGCAGACGGGGCCAAATGCAGCCAGTTCAATCCAGCATTGAAGCTCCTATACAACAACCCTGCGGCATGACACCCTCCTGGCATTGCCGTGGCCTCGGCACGACCTCTAACACACACCTGAGTGTGTAGGACGGCTAACCTGGCCACAGGCTCTGAGCCAGTCGCCCGCAATATCACACTCATCTGTCTGTTGCCATTCTTTCTTTCTAATGCTGCTCTCTCTCTCCTCTTCAGACACACATCATCCTCGTGTACTTTCTATATCCCGGTCATTCCTCTCACACACACACTACACTACACTGCAGCCTCTCTGCAGCTCTGGCCCGAGATGCCAGACACAGTAAAAGTCCAAAAGCCACTTAGCACTAAGACGCAGCAGCTGTTTGCTCTGGCCTGCTGTCCTGCAGGGCCAACTTAAGGCCTTGCAGGACAGCAGGCCCGCTCACATTGTTCCATGGCAACTGCAGTTTTAGGATCATGTTTGTGTGTGTGTCAAAGACAGAGCTTCCCACACAGGATGCACTTTTATGGTTGTGTGCCTCTGGCAAAAACTTAAAAGCACCTAGCTTTATTTCTGGGAGGATATGTGAATAAAGATTCTGAAAGTTTTTCTTGTTGCTCTGGTTATTTTTAAGTGCTTTGTAGGAGCCGATCTCGGGCCAGTTGCGCTCCGCTGCCATGAAATGTTGTCTTTGGCTGGGGTTTAAGGTGGAACTGATCATGGTTCAGAGCCGAGCTGGTTGAGGGCAGCACCAGGCCACACACAACAAGCACATACCAGGGAGTTTTACATGCGATGCCAGCCAAGAGGCCTGCTTTACACAAGCTGCAGGGCTGTGTGGGAGTATAGGTCGCATTTTCTTACTTTTGTGCGTACAAAAAAAAAAAAGAAAAAAAGAAGTTGTACCATGCGAGACACCAGCCACCCACTTACCAAACCAGACACATTCGTTTTCGTCATCTTCTTGAGAAGCCAAACCCACAACCTCCTTCCTTCCCCTCTGTTCTCTAACTCCCACCCCTCTCCCTTCGTCCCCCAGCTCTCCCCTCCTCCCCTGGCCTTCCTCCCCCTGGTTGCCCGGGTTGGGGACTGATGTCATGAGAGCCCGGGCAGGATGAAAGGAAGAAAGCCAGCATGCTAAGGCCCCGTGTGGCCGCTGCGCTGACACCGCGGCGCTTGAAAGAAGAGATATCTTACTGGCACTGCGACAAAGACCCTGACCAGAGTGGGCCACCAATGAAAGCCAGTGGCATGATTTCATGTTCCAGAGGAGCTGCCAAATATCGCAGTGTATGTGCGTGAGGAGGCAGTGTGAAGAAGAAGGGAGGGAGGCCAATACTGAGAAAGTCAAGCAGCAGAGGAGGAAATGACAACTAAGAATATGTTATTGACTGCAATAAATAGTTCAGCTGGAGAGCGGATACATGTGTGCAGAGGTGTGAGCATGATTTACAACATTTACAAACACCTCTGAGAAAGCAAAGACCTGATAAGCTGCAGTTACAAGAGAAGCAACAGCCTGCAACTGCTGCCACTGGGACACGTCACTGTGTATAGGATGCTTAATTCAGACTTTTTTTTTTTTTTTTTTTTTTAACCAAGCCAGATAAAGTAAATCTCAAACTGAGTTAGCAGCAGTAGGAACCAACATGCTCTTGGTTTTCCTGCTATTGGGGGAGGGGTTACTGCTGTGGCACACTGAGGTCAGAGGTTTAACAGTCCTGGAGATCTCACAGGAACCAGACAGGAACTGCAGGAAAAAACTGTGTACATATATATGACACACCAGCACTTTAGTGAGGTTTGCACATGGACTTCAGAGGCTAGTATGGCCGACCTCTCTTCCTCGTCTTCCTCTGCTGCTAATACTTTAGATGTCAGAGGCCGCAATCCTTGAGTCACTTAGCTGGATAGCTGAGTACAAGCTAAAAACACAATGGCAAAAATGTCATGCACAGCTTCTTTAAAACTCGAACCAAAGAAGCTCTACGTCAAGTAAGAATATATCATAAATATCAAAAATAAACTATACAGTACCAAACATTAAGGCTTGTCTTAGCAAGTAGGAACTCAGCACAGCATGAATTACTATCTTCCCACTTTGGAGAGTGTAGCTCTCGGGAGATAAAAGTAATCAATTTTCTATCATAAAGGCTTCCTCAGTCATGTTTTGCTCTTAAAACGAACTGGAAGACCGGATGCATCAACCAATAATAACTAGGCACTTAAAGCAAAGTCAAGCCCCTTCTCCAAATTCAATCATTGGAATCATTTCTTCCTCTGTTGGGAGCAACAGAGAAAGAAATGCCCATCGCTGCATGCTGACCAGCTCCAAAGCACAGCTGGGGGCCTTGTGTTCCCAGACACTTTATATTTAGATGTGGATTAGAGTAAACAGCAGTTTTTTCACCAACAATTCTGTCTTGTGTTTTCACTGGGATTCTGTAATTGAATGGAATCTAAATTGACCAGACAAGACCCCAACACTGTTGGTGGCAAAGTGGCAGCAAAGTGGAGTGGGCTCTTGGGTTCAGTCAGGGGCCAGTCGGGTTGGGCGGGAGGGGGGCGGGGGCTGCCGAGCATGAGGCCAGACCAGGCGGGGTGAGTGACTAAGAGTGGGCATAGTATCCGGAATGGTGCTGGGCATGGTGGCCTGGCTGGCTGGCTGGCTGGCTGGAGTAAGCAGACTGGCAGGGGGTAAACACTGCACTGTCTGGCCTGGCAAAAGCGGCAGTGCCAACGCAAAGCACCCAGCTGTGCTCGCGCCCGGGTTGAGGGTTGCAAGATGCAATAATGGGTTTTCCCTCCTCTAATTATAGTCCTGGCTGAATAAACACACAGGAAACAGAGTGGTCTAGAGGTTGGGGAGGCTGGACGGAGGCCAAAAGGTCACAGGCCAAGGTTCCTGCCATCCTCACTACAGTGTCCCTTAGCAAAACATCAAATCCAGAACGTATAAAAATGGCCAGCTCATTAGCACTCTGCTTTGACTGGGTCCACTCAGCGGAAGGTGTGGGTTTCTCTTACTTGGGGTGTCCTCGTTGCTCACTTGGCTAAGGCACATGTCATGCACCCACAACATTCTGGACCTGACACTGGCCCTGTCAGAAACGGTTTCATCCGTCAATCTCATCTTACCTTTCCTGTCCCTCTTTTTAGCTCTTTGCAGACATGCACTCCTTTAGATTATTCTGACGGCATCTGAACATGTCGGCTCTTAGTTGAGTCTTTTTTAAGAGCTCCTTGAACCTTGATGTACCGTCTAATCTTGTACGTATGGCAAATTCTCTCTGTCACTGCTGTGACAATGTCTAAATGAAGGAACATTAACGTAAAAGGGACATATGTCTGAATGACAGGATGCTGTCACTTTGACAGACTGATAGAGCAGTAACTTAACGTAACGTATCCCAAAGCAGTAACCACCAGAAATGAAGCCAATGTGGGAAAAAAAACCCTGCAGTTTCTCAATGGTCCACTTGAGGCTGCCTCTGAAAGTGAGTCAGTCCCCATTGACCACCATGTTAAAATGCTCAGCTTTAGAGCAGAAATAAATAAGTTTACAACCTTGTACAAAAAACAGTTTTCTTCACTACAGTTTCTTTTTCTACTCACGTGAACTGTATGACAGTGAATTTTTATGCAACTTACCCACTTGAATTATATTAGGGATTAAAGTTATGCATAATTAAGGGTGTAGTTGCCCCGAGTCACAGGTGAATGCCATCATAGGACAGTCCATGCTTCAGCTATACTATATAGCCACTATATAGCTGGAGACAAGCAATAGCAGCCCCGAGCTGCTGATATGACCTTCAAACCCGTTGTCTGAGAAAAGTATGGGTGATGTCATGAAGGGTGCATATTCTATGTCCCATAAGGGCTTTCAGTTGTAGCATTAACTCTAATCTCATAGCAACAACTGCACAAAACTGATCTCAGTCTTCCTGTTGGAGCATCTTACTAAATACATGTGTTGCCATTAAACGCCTCAAACAGGATGATGCTCCATGTTGTTTATTTATGCAAGTAATCCACCAATTCAATTGCATTTCTATAACACTGCTTTAAAAAGACTAAAATGAATGCAACAGAACTAGAGACCTTGTTATTTTCTGTTCCACACATACCTACAAACTGAAACCACATCAGCTTCTACAAGAAAACTATTCATATGACAATTATAGCACTCGA
The DNA here is from genome assembly GCF_022539595.1 of Amphiprion ocellaris. NCBI lineage: Eukaryota > Metazoa > Chordata > Actinopteri > Pomacentridae > Amphiprion > Amphiprion ocellaris. The sequence continues at coordinate 35,800,049 of NC_072771.1, forward strand.
AAGTAAATCTGGTCTGGAGTTATTAACTACTCCTCCAAGATGGACATGTCACCACAGTGATGACCTATTGGTGGACAAAAACACCAGCGGCAATAATAGATTTTTAATTACAGTCGGAGAGAAGTTTAAGTGCTGAAAATTATGTGAGTTTTCAGGTCTCACTGTAAGCACGCATCAGCAAGGTAGCAGCAACCATCACCACAGAAAGTGCACCATTAGCATGTCTATGGCACAAGGGCTCCTTAAATTATGAATGGATGCTCTCTTTCTGTCACTGGGAATGCACAGGATAAATGAGACTATAGCCAGGCCACCCCCCTCATCCTCCAGGGAATGTTGGTACATTCCATTAAGAGGAACACTTAATTAAAGCACGATAAAATACCACTCGGAGACTCCGGAGGGGTCTGGGCACTGGAGGGAGGGAGGATGGGGATAGAGGAGGGGTGGTGAGAGACAAGGCAGGGATTCAGTCCACCCTCATTCTCCCAGCAATAGGAAGGAAGAAGCAAAATAAAATTAAATCATCCTTCCATGAATTGTCTCTGCGACTACAAAAGATCAAAGATAAATTCTTAAAAGGGTTTAATTAAGTACAAGGAAAAGAACTGAGCTTGAGTGTGGCAGAGGGGGACGTCTACATACACAAAACACCGAGCTGCCGGCACATTTTTTTGTCGTCATTCACAGAGCCAAGAATCTCATACCCCAACCGTTAATGCACCTGATAGCATTATCGTCTGTTTTGATCTGTACCCTGGAGATTGTCAAAGATTGAGTTTACAGGCAAACAGTAATCCCATTATTATTCTTTTAGTCTATTCATGTCCCAAGAGGAGAACATTGGCTGTAGATTAAAATTAAAACTGAGGGTGTTCTGGACCTTGAAAACCGCTGAGTAAATTTACCACGAATATAATCAGAAAATTTCCTGACACACAATGAATTAAGTGGTACATCTAAAATAAGAACTCTCCCTCTGAATCTCAAAACCCATCAGAAGGTTTGAAAGGTATATCTTTAAAAAAAAAAACAACACAAAAATGTAAAAATCAACAAATTACACCATTTATCAGAGCCAGAAATGAAGAAATGTCAGATTTTTGATTCAGTTTCTCAATCCACTCTTCAAAAATCAACCAAATCTAAGCTTCAAATCTCGATACTTCCTTAAAAATCATTCTATTCTACATCTCAGAATTTTCAAAACTGTCAAAAATAAAAGGTCTGCACTAAGCTGATTCTGTAAAAAAACAAAAAAGTCTGTGTTCCTCGACACAACCAGAAAGCCTTGAGTGACCTAGCTGCCATGAAAAGTCACTTGACAAAAATTCAAGGACTTCTCAGCTGAATTGGGCTGAACTGCAGGCTGTGTTCACACAGAGCAGCTGGGAGATAGGTATGGAAACAAATTAAAAAATTTAGTAGGAAAATACCGACAGCATGTAGAGACACCCTGTTTTAACAGTGTTGATAACATTTTGATAACATCTGTGGCCACTTGGAAAAATGTAGTACATACTGATTCCATTTATTTTAACTCTGACGCACAATATGAGCCAAAAGTGACCCATATCTAATGGAAAATTGGTATCTCCTGACCCACGCTGCGCATCAAAGGGTTAATTGTTAGAAAACACAAAGTAATTCAACCTTTTTTTTAGTTTTAAATCATTTCTGGCATCATACTTGTTATACTGCACAAAAGACATGTTTGAGTTCTTTCTGCTTCTAGCCATGACTGTGTTGTTTCCACAGAGGTGCAGGACTTCATATTGCAGTAAAAAAAAAAAATCAATAGTAAGTAAAAATGCCCAGAAACTGCTTGGTGTTCAGAGGGTTACTCTCACAAATATGGTCTCCATTCACACAATTAATCAGAATAAGGTGTCAAAAGCCCGAACTGTAACATTTTAACATTGATTTCCATATTGCATGACTCAACAAAGCCACAGTGGCACCATGATACATGTCACTGAGTATGACAAGTACTGGTCTTGTCTTCTCGTAGAGAGTTTAAGCTGTTGCTCTATCTGTAGTGTATTTCCACAGCTATGCTACTACGTATATTAGCAAATATTCCAAAGAATACTTTATCAGTGGCTGATAAAATGACCTGTGCAAGGTATGTGGGCAAATGTAGCTAGTGATGCCCAGACACGACACAGAAAGCATAAACAGCCAGTTCCTTACCTTTCCCAGGACCGTGAGACATATGGGGTCCAGCTCTGGTTGCTCTAGCTTCACCACTCCGACCCAGCCATACTCGTACAGGTCCTCCTCATCATTATTATTACATAGTCCCAAAGGATGCATCTGGAAAGAGAAGACAAATAACAGATTAGTGTTTCAGTCAAAGGTAATGAGTTATTGGTAATCTCACAAGGTGATCATAGGCAATCTCTGCACTCAACTCCACCACCAATGGTGCATCAAAAAACTGGATTAAAGTTTTCTAAAAGGTATATCAAGCAAGTCTCAGAAGTCTTGAGCTCTTTGCTTCACACTTTCTCGTCAAGTTTGAAGGTCTTGGCATCCCTGGTTTATGGATTTGCTGTAGGCATGCAGTGAACTTCTCACTCAGAACTGCACCCATCTCTCTTGGATACCCCGCGACCCGTTTCTAGGGAATATGCCAATTTATAATCCACTTGTCACCTGTTTTCCATAAAGAATTATAAGAGCTTAAGATCATTAGATGTCTGAACTGTGAGCTGCAAAGTTGTGCAGGAACTAAACATACACCGTAGCATTCTACCTGACCTCTCAAGAAATAGCAGCAGATAAGCAAAACTGGGATTTATGTGCTTTCGTGGATCTGCTGATGAGGCGGATTTTGCTGAATTTCTACTTAGGGAAAAGTGTGTAAAGTCTACTTCCAGTCTTATTGCTGTAAAATGATGAATGTTGCTGCCATTTCTATCATGCTTGTGTATGCACACACAATGACAGGGTACATTTTATCGTCCCTTAAATTAGAAAGCACATGCTGATGTTTCAGACCAAAGCACACCAAAAACAGTCTATCAGACTACCTTCACATGTCCTCACTTTACACTTAAGGCCACTAAATTGGCCCAGCTCTCTGCCAAAATGCTCTGCAGAGCCAGCAGCTAGACAATGTCTTTAAGAAGATTAAAGGTAACAGAACAGCAGACATCACAAACAATGACTCACTCCCCAAGACCAACACAACAGAGGTGGCAGGCTGCTTAATTTCAAAATAACAAAGGCATTTATCTCAAAGCACTTGCCTACTTTTCTTGAGTTGTCTGGGCTGTGGGAAGAGTGTGAAGACTCTTGAGAGCAGTGAACAGTAAGACAGGTTGCCACATAGTGAGAAATCTTCAAAAAAACACAATCACAATTCCACAGTTTGACATCAACGGACTGCTAAGAATTTATCTAATTACCAATCTGGTGGATGCATTTGACTTCCCCAAGACGTATCTGTATTATAACCCGACCAATACTGGATTTTAAGGAGTAAGAAACTGATATATTGACAGGTATTATTTATATAGTATGTTAGACTTACATTGAAGAGGTAAAGTTAATTTAAAGCAATGTATTTCACAAACTTGATAGCAATTTACCAGGAAGATAAAGATCGACTCTGCACCAGTGACATACTTTGCTGCACGTGCTGCAGATAGTACTGATAATGGAGTTAGGGTTGCTCTGCTAGATAAACCATGTGATGACACAATTTCTACAACATCCCAAGCATCTTTTTTCTGTATTATGCTCTATAAAAGTAAGTTAATGTATACGCTAATACAGATATATCTGTCATTAGCCAGCATTGTTCGGGCTCTAATCTGTAGCATGAGTGAAGTTAAAAGATAATATGGGGAAGAACAGTGGACCATCACTTGAACAATGCACTAAATGGTGTAAAACATACAAACACATACCAAGAAGAAAATAAAAGGTAAAAGTAGAGGACAACTGCAGCCATCAGCCCTTCACTGGGACAAAATAATGACGTGTTGAAGCAAGGATGGATTAAAACTGTAACCAGTCTGCAGATCCTGGATCCATTCCCCACTCTGGCAACGGTGCAAAGACAAGCTCCTGTATTAGCATTAAACTGGGCCAAATTGACCTGCAGGCCACTTATCCTATTAACCCAATGACCACACCACCCCAACCAGCGAGCACTGTGGCGCCAAGCCCGAGGCTACGCTGGCCGCTGGGTCACTGCTGATGACCCAAGATACCCTTCTCCCACCGCTGACCCCTGACCTCTGAACCCCACTTCATCACGTTGGGAGCAGGTTAGTTGTGCAGTAGGCCAATTGAAGCGATATTCAAAAAAGCGCCTGGTCACTTCAGTGGCATAAGGCTGAGGGGGTCAAGCTCCTGACCTGGAGGGGTTTTAAGGAGGACTTAGCTCATAGTAAGGGGGTCAGATGCAAATCAGGTGGACTATGGAAGAGTCCTAGGGAAGGAATGTGGACAGCGTGTGCCATTCTGGAGGTTCACGAGGAAACATCTTTTCTTCCTGCTTTGAGGATGAAATCTGATAAAGGAGGCATCTGATTTAAAGAGAATCATTTGCCTTTAGGGTATCAAAGTTCGAATGACATTTACGACTGAAGACATATACGCTCGCATGTTCCACATACATTCACTCTTGGATTCTGAATTGCACCTTTACAGATAAAAACAGTCATCCTTGAATCCTCCTCCACAGACCTCCCACGTACTGGCAAATGTGCGTATGATGAAACATGAAAGATTAAGCTCCAACGTTCAATCCCAACTGTTGGAAGCAAATCTATCACTTTACCAATGCAGTAACTAAAGCCAAAGAGGAGGTCATCATGAAAAAAGCTTCCTCTGACTCCAAACACCTTTTCACAGATTCAGAGGATGCAGTCACCTTATCTTCCTGCATTTCACAGATTCACTGCGCATTTTCTCAAAGCTGCTTTTCCTTTGTAAACATAGGTGAGCAGGGAGCTGCAGTGCTCTGGCTGACTGCTTGGAAGATAGATATTAGCCTAGGGCTGGCAGGAGCAGGCAGGCAGCACAGGTATACATTACATACACATTTGGTATGATAATTTCAGAGCACGCTCTCCCTCTCAGCTTTTGGAGGACACCAAAATTGAAGGGAAAGACAAAGATAAAAGAGCGTAACCTAGTCAGGTTTCCATTCAACCTGCATATCCCGACCTGCCCCTCCCACATATCATCACTCTGCAAATCGTAATGATCCTGCGGTGCATGCCGCTCATCCCAGTCAACTAAGGTAACATTTTGTATCTCATGTGAGTTATGCTGTGAGCGTGCTGCAAGGGAAGAAGCAGAGAGTTGGTGTAGGAGGGGATCTAAAGAGAGTCTTAGTCAATCTAAGCGAGGACGAGGAAGTAGAGCGCTGCTTGCTGTGTGATTATGACCTCTCTCTCCTGCTTGTCTAACAGCTTGGATGGCAGTGGGGAGCCCCGCCTGCGCCCCTGGGCCCTGAACACTAGGCCATTGTGCGGGGGCTCTTGCACTCCAAATGGGACAGTGTTGTTGTTGTGGACCATGTTGTTATTTTAGAGGCTGGCCATTGCACCATTATCTCCACCGCAGGGATTTTTCTTTTTTGTCAGATGTTGACGTAGGCGTTGATGGATGTGGGGATGGGGGAGCGAGAGGAAAAGGAGCTCGGTTTGGATGGCGATCTGGTGAAGTGGGTCACAGCTACTGGCCGCGTACACAAAAGACTAACGAGCACATATGCAAACGTGCCGTCGCACACACACAAACACACAAAACGACAGAGACTGTTGGCTCTCTTGTGCTCACTCTTGTGCTCCAAACTTCTATCTTTCCCCGCTAGGCCCCAAATCGCACAGGCTCAGCCCACTGGAAACACCCGGTTGCTCCACTTAGCTCCGCTGCTCCGTACCCGGGGTTTGGGTGTAGGGCATTTGGCGCCCTCAAAGTGCCACAAGGGGGCGGCTCTGGTTCTGCCCTGTCTGTGCTGCCCCTGGGGGAGGCAGCCTTTCACATGAATATCTTGTTACACAGGCCACACTCTCAATGAAATCCTGGCAGGGATTTGAACTCCACCTGTCACTCAAGACGGCCACACCTCCAACAAACGTACCACCCCTTTCTGGAAAACCACCTGTAGACAAAGTTCTTGCTCATGTGTGATACCATCTTGTTAGTGGTACATTATCCATTACAAAATGAACAGTGGTTCCTGCTATAGAGTAGTAGGGATTTCTCCTGTTGAAACAAGTTGAGTTTATCCCTTTTTATTGAAGCTAAGAGCGTGCACACTGCAATTAATTTCCGATTTTCATCACTGTGCTTTCATTTAAGTACAAAGTGCAACCATAAAGCACATTCTAACTTTATAAAAATGTGATCTGACTCTTGGGTTTAGCAAAAACTTTCTTTCACTGTGGTCCAACAAGTGACCCGATAACTCTTCGTAATGGGATCAAAACAGGGCCTTACGTCTAAAAACTCCCACCATCACCACCCCCCGCTCTCTCCATCTCCCCCACCACTACCGACTCTCAAAGGAAATCAAAATGCAAGTCACACCATCCAATGCTATTCTTCTCCGTCTGTCTGTGACACAATTCGTTGAGCCTTTGATCATACAACAACCACTTCTGCTGCCTCTCCCCCATTTCCCTCCCCTTCCCCTTGCCACACCCCCTTTTCCTCTCTCCTTCTAAATTATTGGCGGCCCCGGTTACAGCCCCCCGTTACCCCTTCATCCCTCCTACATGTCCAAAACAGTCACCCTACCCAGCCTTCACAACGCTATACTGCCCTTCCATAAAAGAGCTGGAGGTTTTCTTTTTTTCTGCTCTGTTTACGTGCTCCAACATGATAGAAAGCAGTAATAGCTGGCATAAAAATTAATTACCGCCTTACTTAAGTTTTTAAAAATGCTGCAGAGTGCTTTTGAAATCTTCTCCAAACATCTGCAATTGTGCATGCACAGCCCCAGTAGTCACGCTTTCTTTGTCACAAAGCAGAAATTTTTGAAAAGTTTTCACTTTTATCACCACCAGCCAAGAAAGTTTTGCAAACTTCAGGGGAGAGGTTTGCTCACAGCGTAGCAAAATGTACAATTCCAAAAGGAGTTGCTGAATTGCATGTCTATTTAAAGTTATACACTTGCTGGAATATGGTGCAAAGTACTGCTATGCATTACAACAAGGCGTCTTTGCTACGACACGCCAGGAGCTCAAAACATCAAAGGCAAGTAGGTGGATTGGAGAGGAGAATGATCCCTGAGCTAAACTCGACTATACGAGATGCAGATATAGACTTGCCTGTACTGTATTTTCATGAAACATCATTCCAGAAACCCCAAACACCAAATCTTTTATCCAAAACTCCTTGTGATGGCACCGAGGTCACGCGGAGGACGAGCTCCTGTCGTAACAATCAAAGCTTCTTTGTTGTCTGAATGCCAGCCGCAGATGATTTATTTTTTACAAGATGTTCCTTGTGAAGCTGGCTAAATGATTAACCGCACGGATCTGTTCGTTTCTTTTATGCCTTTTGGAAGAAGAGCTGACACTTATTTCACATGCACACAAAATGTAGAAGAAGAAAAACCTGGGCACGATGCCAGTCCTCGCACCCACCTGCTTCCCCGGTGCCGTGCATGTGTTTACGTGTCTCACTGTTTGGCGTGTGGAGAGCTTAGTGTGTAGCCTGAATCATATCATGGGTGACCGAGGGGTAACTCGACGGCATCTCTCGCCGACCGTCCTGTCCGCTCGCCGTGAACTCATTCACCCCAGTTCTAGGAGCATCCCGCCCACCTCCCCGGAGCCCTTTAATTCAGCTGACCCCTCCGACCTCCTCCAAAGCCCCTCCTCACCACCACCACCATCAAAACTTTCCTCTACCCGGCACTGCGTTTCTACCTCCCTTTGAATATGATGTAGGGGAAGAGGGGGGAGTATTGTCAACTTCCTGGAATAACACACCAGCTTTGCCAGCAGAGGTGGCGGTTGGGTACGTCTGATCACAGAGTATCCCCTGGGACCGGTTGGTGTCTGTCAGAGCCTCAGTCACAACTCTCAGAGCTGCTATGCAGGGAAAAAAAAAAAAAAAGGCCAAGTCTGAGTAGGAATGCAACAGGATGTTCAGGACTATGAAGCGCAAACACACACACACACATACAGCTCCAGAGACTTAAACAACCTTGAGCCTTGTAGTGCAGCTGCAGACATTCACACCATCTAGCAAATAATCTGCTTATGAAATGTCAAAAATATAAGGAAATAGGATTTGTGGCTCCTTCTTACTGCTTGAAATTACAAGCAGTGACTCACCACATTTACATAAAATGGCCAATATGAAGCAAAACTGTTGAAATGCTGCAAGAAAAGGAAGATCAAGATCGCCTTTATTGTCATTGTACAGAATATACAACCAAATTGTGTATACCCCCCTTGTAAGGTTCTTAAAAGAGAGACACGTACATTACAAACAGTCATAGCTTCACAGAAATGAGAATTAGGCTACTTTTCATTGATTGCTTTAAAGCGTATAAATGACGCTGCGCAGTGTCATGAGAAGGTGGAAGTATAGGCAACATTACACATGACTGTAGAGGAACCAAGAAACAGAACCAGTCTCCTCATTTCTACCATCCTGCTGTCGATTTATTTATACGCACGCTTTTGTGTCTAATGCCTATTTAATACTTAAATGTTCATTTGAGTATTAAATCAATTATAAAAATGTGAGAAATCCGTACATTTTCGTCTTGTTCTGCCACATTGTGAGTTGAATTATAGGTAAATATATACTGTAAGTTCTCATGAACACTGTCCAGTTCCACTGGCAGATGATAACATATAGCGTATGATAGGTATGTGAGGTGAGGAAGCACAAACAGAGATGAGAAGAAGAAACAAACAAAACTGAAGCTATTTACGAGAGAAAAATAGATGTCTACAGGAAGTCTTCATGTCAAGTATTAGTGACCATGTTTAATTCAGTCTGAAAGCGGAGATAACAAAGGAAGCAGAAACAGCTGATCAGTCATGAAAAACGGTCAAAAAACACCTTAATTTAGGATAGAGGGTCCTTGGTTTATGACGTCCTCGACCTACAGTGTTTTGTTGATACGTCAGAACTGGTTATGTGGAACTAGTTGGCGAGTGGAGCAGATGAATACACACTATAAGGCGGCTGTGTTTACAGTCGACAGTTGTACGCCACCTTGGATTGTGCTACATTCACTAATTTTTTCCCTTTACTATGGCTCCCAAGCGTAAGTTAGACTCTTCGGATGGCAGTGCTTCAAAGAAAAGGAAAGCCATCTCCATGGAAGTGAAATTAGATATAATAAAATGCTCAAGTTGTAAAAACACTGCAACATATTCTGTTATCTTCTTGTAAAATGACTCATACATGCATGAAAGTTGTTGGTATTCGTGACTTTTCCAAAGAACTGATCGATGACATGATGCAAAAAACGGCTTTGTTTACATTTTCACCGGAGTTCCAACTTACGGTGAAAACTGACTTATGTCGATCCGTAGGAACGGAACTCTGACGCAAGTAGAGGAATCCCTGTTTTTTTTTTTTTGCAAATGTTATTGTTTCCATTGATTTTCTCCAATTTCCCAAAAACACAATATAGAAACACGACTTTGGAAAAACTTCATAGCACATTAGCAGACAGTCACCCCATCCAGTATTTCCTATTTGAAAAAACACACAGCAACAATTACACATATATACAGGCTACTTTTCTAATCCGTTCACTTTGCATCAATCTAATGGTTAAGAGACTGTTTTTTAGTGTTTGCAACTTAACCTGTTGCCTCTCAGTTCTCACTAGTTCACTCTCAAAGATGATGAAGTTGACAACAAGACTACAAATATAACATAATATGTTAAAGTAATAATCAGATATAAAACAAGTGGATAGAATCTGTGGCTCTTACACGCTGCAGAGAAATCATTAAGTAGGTAATTCTTGCGTTTGTATCAGCTGCAACTAATAATTATTCTTCCCTTCCTTGTACCGTTTGTTGTAGCTTTAAAATTCGACAGACTATCACAATCTCCAATGACAAAATACAACCACCAAAACAATAAAAACAACAAACCAATAAGCCTAAATGACTGCAAAACATTTCATACAAACTGAACATGAACTCTCCATTATGTCAACATCCAGCTAACAAGCACAAAGCCAAATCACACAAACTACCATAATGTCAACACAGCAGTGGCTCCTCCACCTGCCACTTTACTGCCACCTCTCTGACAGCACACTGTTGCACGGTCCAGACGCAGTCAGCTTCACCCCCCGTGTCCTGCAGGGCACACATGGCAGCTTGCTTTAACCAATTACAAACGTGCTGCTGCTTAACCTCCAACCCTCTTCTGCAAACGTGTGCACACACAGACGCAGCAGCTCTTGGTAATAAGGACACAAATGACCTCTTGCTGTTCGCACACCTCCAGTAAACAAACAGATGAGGTGATTGTGTTTCGCTGGCTGCTTAGTCTATATGATGTGCAGCGAAAGTGGCATGTTTATTCTAAAAAATGGGAGAAAAGATGTCACATAGACACACATATACTAATGAAAGTTTGGCTGCCAGATCGGCAATACAGACTCACATATATGCATTCATATCTTATCTACAAAGCTGCTAACTCGCTCTGAGTAATAACACATCTGCACTAATGATTTAGAGTAACGTAAAAATAAGAAACTGAACACAACATGTGCGCGGTGTTGTTTTCATTCATAACTGTATGTTTACTATCTAGGCACATATTTAGCAAGAAGTACACATCGAGTTTGATTGACAGTCACAAGTCAGAGGTCAAATTTTCCGAAAGTTTCGTCACCATCTGTTCATGTGAGATGCCTCTTCATCTCTCAACATCTCCTCTACTTCATTATAACACCTCCAACACAGACAGTCAGTCTGAGGAGCTCAGACATCGTGTTAGACGGTCAGAAGAAGGAAACCAAAGTGTGTCACTGCACCTTAATCCAAGTGATGACCTGAAAAAAAGCCCCGCAAGAAGCAGGCAAGGGCAAAGAGTCTCTCTTAAGCAGGTCGTTTTCGTTCAGCCTTTGTGAGGTTAAGCTTCTGGTGCAGGTTGGAATGTGTGTTTTAACAGACACTCACCAGGAGGATTTACAGCGAGTGTCCTTGGATGCAGACAGGTCAGAGTTTCCACCAGTCTTAAGACACGGCAAGTCTGGTCAGGGATTTTCCTTGTTTCACAACACAAAATGGGATTCAGGCTAAACTACAGTCTCAGTAATTGACCCTGAACTTACATTAACCCTCTAAACTACATTCAGTTTCTGGGTGGTTTTTTGCTCACTGTGAGCACATTTTTCACTGCAATATAAAATCCTGCACGCCGATGGAAACAACACGATCGTAGCTAGAAGTATAGAGAACTTACCAATGGTGACTTTTTATACATAGATTTTTAACTTCTAACATTTCTAATTTGTTTCCACACTTGTCTCCTATCTGCTCTGTATAAACACTGCCTGCAGTTCAGCCAAAAAAGTCCCTCAATTTTTGCTATATGACTGTTTGTTTGCAGCTGGGTCAATAATAGCCTTTTGCTTGTGTCGAAGAGTGCAGAATTTTTTAATTTTTACAGAATCCATATAGTGCAAAAGTTTAACATTTGGCACAGAATAATGTGATTTTGATCAAATACCATGATTTTTCCTCATGGAATGGGACATGACTGATGAGGAGTTCAGGGACTTTTGAAAAATTGAAAATCTGACAATTTATTCTGTTTTTACAGTTTCTGGGTCTGATAAATTGTGTATTTTTGGCGTATTTTTAATGTAATATACCATTTCTTTCGAACTTGCTTGTGGGTTTGTTTTTTTTTGTGGTTCAGACAGCTAACTCAAACTTTTTTTGGAGGAAAGAAATATAGGAAATATGCAATATTACACAAGAAGACATCAAGATTATCCTTTTGCAAACTTGCTACTGTGCCCTCGGAGCTGTTTTGTAAAGTTTTCTGCTCTGAAAAATTATCATTTGAGGTATTGAGTGATTCGTTTTGTAGCCAGTACAGAAAATGCCCTCGAGGCTTATTATGGATTTAATTTATTCACTTCATATCACGCTATGTCAGGCAGTCGCTAAACAAAACTACACATCTGATAGTTTTCTTATGCTCCTACAAAGGTTCAATGTCAGACTGCATGGAGAAGGAGGAGGAGGAGGAGGAGGGAGGAAGAGCACAAGAAAGGAGCAAGAGTTTTGAATTGCAGCCTTCTATGTATAGCACGCACAAACAGACTCACAAACTCAAATGCATGCACTCACACACCAAATACACATCCACACACCACCTCCCCTCTCACTCTCGCAGTCACTCTTTGCCCCTCTCGGTCGCTCTCTGCCCCTCTTTCCCAGCACTAGAAATAACTTCAAAGAGCGCTGGTAGCCTTGAGGAGAGAAGGAGCGGGGATCCAGTTACAGGCGAGCAGCTGGGAGGGCCCTACAGGTGGGGCCGACACTCCTCCTCCTGTAACACTATCGCCGTAAAGGGATCCCTCTGCTTCTCCTCTCAAATAATGAAGACTTCCTCCCTTTTGTCTTCTCCACTGGGACTAAAGGAACAATTAGCCGGGCTAGTTCGGCATCCATCTTTGTATTTTTTGGCAGTCCGAACCAACTAAAAGAGCTAACAAAAAAAGAAGAGGGGCTTTGTAGTCGCTAGGATTATATTTTTGTGACAATTTAACTAATGAAGTGTCATTTAACAGAAAAGTATGTCAGTTGGTGATTTTTTTTCCCTCATGTCAAGGGCATGCCCTAAGCCGGCCAGCTTTGTGATGCGAGCTTCAAAGCGTCCGTCTGTTTGCCCCCCCACCCTCCCTCTCCACGCCATGCCCCCTCCTTAACCTCCCCTGAAAATCACCTCCACACCATCTTCATAGCAACGGGCAAAGCAAACAAGTGTCATGGTTTCAGTGCGAGCGGGGGACGCTGGCAGAGGACACTTAATATCATGTAAATGTCCTGATATGTAGCACAAGGCACCGGGGGTTGACAGCTTTAACACTGAGCAGGACGCCGAGCTTGTGACTCTATTAACTCGTGCATCCCGAAACCGTCAATGGCGTGTGTGTGAGAGTGTGTGTGTGTGTGTGTGTGCACTCAAAAGTCTCTCTGGTGTCACTTTCAGCTCTTCAGTCTTTAAAACCTAGAGTGACACGAACAAAGGACAGGCCGACAAAGTTCAGGGGTCAACATTGGGCTGGATGCCACCATTTCTTTCAGGGGAGTGGAAACAACTGCACCCACAGCATCAGATAAACAGTGAGCAAACATATTGTCTCCGTGCGCACCAAGGCTGCCATCCTTACGAGGACAATTACAACAGTAGGTGAACACACGCATAAATTATTTGTCAGCATCAAGGTGCCACTGTGAATTAATTAGCATGACTAACAACGTAACAAGCAGGGGGAAATGGGACTCATTAATAAACAATTCCACACAGCACACAGCGAGTACACGTGTTCTTCCTCCTCGACACATTTCTTACAAGATTTTCGATTCACAATCATGAGGTGTTTCTTTCTACTGCGAAGAAACCAAAGTTCCCCGAGGCCACCTCCAACGTGCTTCTTGCATCTGAAAAATCTGAATTTGTGCAGCAACGTCTGCCGCAGCAAACCGGAGTGGCATCTCCTCCTCATCTTCACCGTAAAACAAACGTCGCTGCCTAATGAGCCGTGATTAATGCGGCTGCAGGACGGCCGGCGGAGTAAAGGAAGGGAGGCCGCAGGGCGAACATACCTGCTGCAGTCCGCCCGCCCTGCGTGTGTGTTGGAGGGGCTAAAGGGGGTTGAGGTTGCTAAAAGTGGACCGAGGGAAGGATTGCAGTCATCAACACCTAGGCTCTGAGTGGCCTTTGATGTTGTGCGGCGTCTTTGATGGCCTCGGCCGTGGAGGAATGTCACTCTCCCTCCCTTACCCCACCCCGAAAAGCCTCCAGAGCTGAGGAATGCGGTGCAAGCTGCTGCTGCCGCTGCTGCTGCTGCACGGCCTGCTGGAACGGGATTAGAGCGTAGGCCCATATTGCCCTTACTCTGCTCGACCCCCTCCCTCCGTCCTCTTGAGTGCACAATATGGCGGCAACCTCGTCCGGACCCTTAAGTTTGGGGCAAGCTGCTTCGTTCACCGGGTTGTACTTCGCCACCCAGAAAACATGATGTGTCTTATTTTTACGACATTCGGGGCCAACTCTGCATTACCAGTTAACTACAGGTTACAACATTAGCGTTTGTTACCCAATATGCGGCAATATGAGAACTTTTTTTACATAACATAATGCAGAAAAAGATGCCATGACAATTTAGAAATAGTGTCGTCACATAGTTTTTCAAGTAGATCAGCTCCGACTCCATAGTTTACAATCCTCTCAGCACTGTCTGCAGCACATGTAGCAGAGAACAGAATAATTACTTTATTGTCATTAATAACATACACTAGTTGGTGCATATTTGAATAAAATTTCGGTGCATTTGCTCGCCATCGGACTGGTTAAAAAAATTATATATATATCACACTATATACATATACAGTACACATAACAGTTGAGGAAAGAGTGGTGTGGAGTTACTAAGTAGCTGGTAAAACACACTGCTGGAAAGGTAATAAACAACGAGCCCATCATTTTCTCTTTTCAGAGCAACTTTTAAAATATATATGAAAAACATACCAATAAATTACAATCTGAAATTCTTAATACTTAAAATCATCCACAAAAATCCAGTATCAATCAAGATCTATTAGAAGATAATGTCAGAAACTCGTGAAAGCATCCATATATTCCAATTTCCTAAATTCCTGTTTGGTCCAACCAGCTAATCAAAGCCCAAGGATAGAGTTTACCATCATACAAGACAAAAAAAAATGTATAAGTGAGAATCTTGAACTACATTTTGGGCATTTTTCCATCAATTAACAGCTATGTCAACCTTTCCAACGCTGCAGAAGTTTGTACACCACTTGCTGTCATACTTCAAACAAGTTGGATGTATTCAGCACCAGCAAACAAAACATTTAAATTTGATGTTGAGTGCACAGAACTAGTGTTTTACACAAGACAAAAGTCTTTGCATGTCAAACAACACTTGGGTCAGTGGCCAACGTCTGGATGAAGCTCATCAAATCACATCACAATGAGTTCACTGAAAGTAAACGAATGATAATACAGGTGACAAATATCAGCTGCTTCTGTCTTCAGCGCTGTGTCCTTTGATTTAACTGCGCTCCATGCGAAACTTTGGATTTACAGTAAGTGGGAGTGGAAAGCAGAGGCGGCCTGCAGAGATCTAACATGTCCAAGATGAGCTGCTGGCATGGAATCAGAAGCTGCACCTAAACCCTGATGCTTTGAGATATTAGATTAAGGGGATGGAAACACTTCAGATGACCAAAGTCACTTGCCAAATATGCACAGCAGCCCTGAAGCATCAAAGCGGAGAGCCGAACATGAAATCAGAGTGACTGTGGACGCTCCACACACTGCGTTTGTGTGTGTGTGACGGTTACAGCGGGAGATGAGTGTTGTAATCCAGCCGCTCTCAAAGGGGAGACACGCAGGGCTTTCTGCAAAAGGTCAGGTTCATTTTGTCCTCACACACACTTAATGTAGTGAATGACCTTCCACACGACAACTGCACAAACAAGCCGTTTTGGCCTTGCATGCCGGCGCGGCTGCACGAGGTCAACGTGAACACCAGCCAGTGAGAGTTTAAAGGAATGTGAACTGGACTTACAGTACAAGCACGTTCTCACACTTAAATGTACACAGACAGTGGGTTTCATACAGTAAGAGCTGCTGCCTCTGCCCCCTCCTCCCTCCTTACCTCGGCTTCCCCCTGTGGCTGCAGGGTTTGGGAAGCGAGCGGGGCAAGGTGGAGAGGCAGCACAGCATTAGAGCTGGTTTCAGATTTCGGCCACCTCTGACTTGTTTTCTTTAGGAAACACTTACTGGGGCTCCGAGTACACCAGAGGAAGCGCTCACCTACATCACTTCCAGGTCGGACGGTTGAGGTCACGCTGCACTCGGGGGAAGGAGATGAAGAGCGGGGGCCACCGTTAAACCACATATGGAATGTGTTAAGTGTCACCAGCAATTAACCTCATGATTTCGTTTCAAATGTACCGACCTTTAAAGAAAAATAGGGAGGAATAAGTGGCGAGTGGGGCGGGGGGTTCGAGAGATTGATTTTCCTTGTGAAAACTGGCGCATGTAGAATCAGCCCCTGACAGTTTCCCAAGTCTTTTCTTGGCTCGCTTGCGGCTTCTTTTTCCCCCTGCCCCTCTCTTTCTTTCGCTCGCTCTCTTGTTTCTGTGAATGGCTGCACGATCACCTTTCATGACAACCTGGAGGGGGGGAACAGGAGGAAAGCATGATCCAGGAGCTCAGGGCCCTCTGAGGAGCTAATGATATTCCAGAGAAAATGAGAATGTGAATAAACAAAAACCAGGGCCACTTCCAGGAATAATTTGAAACATGGAATTAGGGGTGCTTAGATGGTTAGTGGGGAGTCATCGCCGGGCTTCCTACTTATACTCCTTAAAGGAAAGCCTTGATGGCAAGAACAGGAGCACCGGAAGCTATTTGGATGTTCTCCAAACCGCCAATAGCTTTCTCTTTGTTGGAGCTTCAAGGACAAGACAAGGTCATTCAAGTTTTTCAAACAGACACAAAGTATATACAGCTTGCATAAGAGCTTTGCACAATAAAGTCTGATGGCATATCTCAGCTACGTTTGAGGTTCTTTAAACAGTACCACAGTTTGGCCACCAAAGCGCGCTGACAAATGAAGTCTACTTAACCCCCTGAACCTCAAAACCTGCCAGTGGATTTGAAAGGCATGTTAATTTAAGACACGAAAAAGGCTAAAATCACATCATTTATCAGAGCTAGAAACTGTAAAAACAGAAAGATTTTCAACTTTCAGAGGGTACTTGAACTACCCATCTGTGATGTATCCTTCAGTCGGGAAACAAACAAATCCTCAATATCATGTTATAGGTCTTGTTTAAAAAATTGCCAAAAATGGACAATGTACACTATACAGACTCTGTAAAAATACAAAAAAATCTGTGCTTCTTAACACAACTGAAAAGGATTTAGTGACTGAGCTGCGACTAACAGTCATGTGACAAAAATTCAGGGATTTTTTAAAAAATGAACTGAAATGAACTGCAGGCTGTGTATGCATTTTTCAAATATTGTTTACATCTACTGGCACATGGAAAATGCTGTACATGCTGATGTTTGTTTTTCATCTATCTGAAATAAATATTGAAAGGAATTAGACTCTCAGTTGCTGTAAAGAATACTATAAAATATTAATTATCTGTACTTCTTGCCATGGCTGTCCTGTTTCCATCGAAGTGCAGGATTTTATATTGCAGTGAAAGGAGACCATAGTGTGTAAAAATGTGATGCAAAGGAACTGCTTAGGGTCCAGAGGGTTAGACACAGAATAGAAGTGACTATAATGCCATCAGCACTCTCAAATATCCAAAATGTCCTTGAAAATCCAGCACAAAACACCAGTGAAACAACATCGCAGATGGAAAAATATCGACTGCACTTATTTAAGTGCTTTTACCAAGCAAAGAATTGAATATTTTATTCTATCTTCACAATCAGGAGGAAATTCTTCTTTTTCCATCATTTATTATTGCTTATTAAGTGAAGGTTGAGGGTTTAACTGTTCGTTGCAGTCACACTGAAGACAGCACATTCAGAAAGCAACACTGAGAGACACTTGAAGTTGAATGATATTTTGTCATTTAAATTTTGGACTAAATTATTATTATTTTTTAAATCTGTTAAGCTTATAATTTCAAAACATTCTTGAAAAGACTGGGAGGTCTACAACAACAGCGGTGCTGAAGCTGCCGTCATCGCCGCATGAGTTTTCTGAGCCTTTCCCTGTGCTTATTCTGACCGGCGATCAGGTTAGACAAGTCCCTCTATTCAGAGCTACACAGCAACACCGATATCCCCAAAGAGAGGGAGGAGGTGGAGGAGAAGAAGAAGAAGGAGAAGAAGAAGGGAGAAAAATCCTATCTGAGAGATTAACTCGCAGCACCCAACCGAGCCGGTGCTGGGTTCACTGGCTCACTCGGTCCTATCTTACCCACTAGTCTCTTGTTCTAAACCAAAGCATGTCTTTGATACTCGACTAGAAGGAATCTGGAGGCGTTACAGGTTTCTTTTGTGCTTTGCGCTGCACTGAGTCTGTGTGTTTGTGTGTGTGCCAAGGCTGGGATTTCTTTTCTTTCCTCCCCCCCTCCGTCCTTCCCTCCTCCTTTCTTTTCCTCCCTCGTCCCTCTGCCTTCATCTCCTGCTCCCCTTCCCCCATCCCAAACACCAAATCACTGAATCATAAACATTTTCTTTCTTTTTCAGAAAAAAAAAATCATAAACTTTTTGTCATCTTAAAGCTAAAACTCTCCGTTGGAAAGTTTCCGACCTGAAATCCCTGCGGATCAAAGCAACCACATGACCAAAAGGTGGTGACCGCTTCTTCTTCTTCAGACGAGTTCTGAAGGGTGGATAAGGAAGGGGTGGGATTGTGGAGGGCACGGGAGGAGGGGGTGTAGTTGGGGTTGTGTGGGTGAGGTTTGACTCCCCTCGGAGATTTTCTTAAACCCATTACATCAGCTTTTTTCTGCTTCATGGGCTCCAAGTCCGGGGCTTTTGTGAGGGTAGAAAATGACCTAAATTGACATTCAGAATGGTTGTGGTTGGTTAATTGTGGCCAGACATTTTTGGCATAAATAAAACAAGATTCCAGAGGCCTTGTCCTTTAAGCCTTTTACGGATTCGGCTTCTTTGTAAGCGCGGCCTCCAATAAATGTGAAGTGGTCATACCCCAAACCACGTGAGCTTTCTCAAATATGCTTGAAACCTTGCAGATCAAAAGGGAAGGGGGGAGGCATGCTATCAGAGTGATTAAAAAGAGTGCAATATAAAAGTGAGAAACTGCTCAACACCCACGCTGTGATTCAGTTTTTGAAGAAACTTATACACATCTCACCAACTGTGCAGCATCTCTGCGTTCTGAATGGCCAAAATATCAGAGTGCATCAGCTTTGATCACCACAAAGAGGCTGTCAAAGCAACACATCCGCACACCGTGGCTCACTTTCACTTGAAAAAGTGCATGTTTTTCCTGCAGATATGATCGCAGAAGTTGACGTTTTAAAAAAGCGGTCAACGCGAGCTCCTCTCCACAAAAATGGGAGAGTAGGATCAAGAGAAAAGTGTGAAATAAGAAATGATGCAGCAGTCCTGCTAAGCTCTACCCACACATTCTAATCAAAAGCCTGCACAATGGCTGGCCTAAAAAACATAAAAGAAAAAGGAGAAATTCAAAAGAGGCCACTTGCTGGTGCCGGGCAAACTGATCAGCTGCACATAGACTGTCAAAAGCTAGTGGGAATGTCAAAAGCACCACTGATCTCTCTCTTTCTCCCCTAATGTGATCAAACAGTGGTTTGTTCCCTGGAGGAGGTCAAAGAAAGAGAGGCAGAGAAAGTGAATGGGAGCTTTGGTGCACCATAGGAAGCCGGCCACCAGCAGCATAACCAAGCAATGAGCACAAAACAACAAGCTGTCTCTCAAGCTTTCTTTCAGTTCCACGGCGAGGGGGAAAAGAAGAAGAGTGGGCCGAGGAGGAAAGAGTGGCTGGGCAAACAGTGAGGGGTAAGGGCTCAAAGAGGCCTGGTTGCCCGGGTGAGGAGAACCCACTGCTCCAACAATGTCCACATCAACCGTCCGGCTTCGGGCCAGGCCCTGCAGAGGTGTGCTCCCAGTGCGCTTAGAGGTCAGTGGCATGGACAAAAGAGGGTGGAACGGCCTTAGCCTGGCAGAGCAGCAGCTGGGCTCAGGGTAGAGGTGTATGCATGAGGATGAAGCGCACCACTCCCTGAATCATCTGGAAACTTCTACAACGGGAGATGCTAAGTGTTTCATTTTCAGATTTCCTGTTGGTGAGATCCTTAATGTTCCAGTGTTTATTAGGAAATACTGCGTTGCACAAACCAGACCAAACCAAGGACTTGGTTTGGTCTGGTTTGTACAATGCATTATTTTCTAATCATAAGTGCACCTTGGGAGATGTACTGTCTTCCCATTTTTCAAATACAAGGCTCGTACCTTTGATGTCTTAACTGAGAAATCACTTGTTCATCTTAATACAGTTTCAAGAGTTTACTTCCCATCACAGGCTTTGAAATGCTCCAACTACAAGTCACCGAACCCCACTTCTCCTGTTTGCAACTCTAAAGCATCCAGCTCAACTTTTTTTTTTTTTTTTGGGGGGGGGAAATTTCAGTTACCATAACGATGCGGACATGCCTCCTTCTGGCTGCTTGAAAAACAGTGTGTGCACACACAGGCCTACACTCACTCACTGTCCCTCCACATACACCAATAAAAGGGGGGTGGGGCCGCGGTGGCGATCGGACAAACACTGTTCTTGGACCTCTGCCGAGCGGGGCCATTGTGCAGGCGCGCAGTAAAGAGACACACAGAAAGGTTGGGGAGGGGTGGGGGGTGGCGCTGAGGTTGCTTCAATGGCTGGCTCCACCAGTGGGTGGAGATAAAAAGCAGAAAGGTGCCAAGTTGAGGCCTGGTGGAGGTGCAGCAAAAACGCAGTGGCAGGTTTTAGCAGGTGGAGGTGGGATCAGGGAAAAGATGTGTGTGTTTTCTGTAAAGGTTTCGGGGCAGATAAGACTATTTCAAGTTCTGGTTTTGTTGCAAGTTGGTGCAATGCCCAGATTTGTGTGAATCTGAGTTGAACCAAACATTCAGTTAGCTGTTGCACTAATTAGTAAATATATAACATATATTTAACTTCATGCATTCTTCCAACAAAGCTGTGACCCAAAACTAGTCATTTTAATCATGAATGTTATAATTATAAAACACTATTGTGCCTGAAATCCGGGGCAACAAGGTTAACCCTCTGGTACCTAGTTTTTGGTACCGGTGATGATTTTTGGATTAACCCTTTAAATCCCAAAAGTTTCTGGGTGTCTCTTGCTCCCTTCACTTTTTCACTCACCGTGAGCTCATTTTTCACGGCAATATAAATTTCTACATCTTCATGGAAACAACACAACCATAACTAAAAGGAGAGAGAACTCAAAAACACCTTTTTTGTAGTATGCCAACTTTTAATGCCTAAATTCTATCTAAATAAGAAAATACAAAAGTTTAAGTCATCATTTTGTCTGGAATCAAGACATAAAATTTTTTTAAAGTCCCCACAAATGTTGCCAGTACTACAAAAAGAAAAGGTTGCTTTAAATACAACAGGTATTATATTACTCATATTTTTTGTTTCCTTTCTGCTCTGTGTTTACACATCCTGCAGTTCAGTCAAGATTAGCCAAAAAGTTCCTGAATTGTTGTCACACGGCTGTTGATCACAGCTGAGTCACTAATGGTTTCCCAGTTGCACAGTGGAGCTCCACGTTTAGTAGTTTTATACGGAATCTGGACAGAGCACGTACAGTATAAAGTAACTTTGCTGAAATATCCTGATCTTAAAGCTTTGATTTGGTCAAGTTTCTCAACGGAACAGCACATGACAGATGTGCAGTTCAAAGAGTACTGGAAAGTTGAAAAGTATCCGTTTTTACACTTTCTGGCTCTGATAAATTATGTCATTTTTCAACGTCTTTGGGGTTTAAAGGGTTAAACAGTCAGACTTTCTGCCAAATAACAAATCCCCTGGAAAAACAGTTTTCTTATGTGTATTATCCAGGGTGATAGAGACATAATATCTGGAAAGTCAGGTCGCTGTGGAGTACTTTGGGTGATCAGACCTTGAACTATGATCTCTTTTCCTTAGAAAAATGTCCCATAATGCTCTTGCATATGTGTATTCTTTACTAGCCACCTCAGGGCCACATGGATTGAAGGTCTGGGTGTGGATCTATGTCACCCAACCATCAACCCACACTACAGCCTGAGGAAAGGATTTCATACATTCCACTTAGGGAGGGGATCTGCTTCAGATTCTCCTACTTATATGACTTTTGATTATCAGGACTTCATTAAACTGAATTTAACAAAAAACATAAAATTTAGCACAGACTGTATGTGAACCCCCCTGTCAGTATTACCACAACATCAGTGGTCATGTCTTAGTCACTCCATCCCATAAATGTATAGTTGTTACCTGGGCAACAGAACATTTGCCTTTTCTGCAGCAGGAGCGAAATAAATAGTCTACTTGAGGGCAACAGCGAGAAAGAAAAGTAAATTCTAATTGGTGTGGAAATAATTCCATTACCATATAGCTCCCTATAAAGGGCGATTTGTTCTTTTGATCGCCCCAGAGAGTGTTTATGAAGTCACTGTGGGATCAGCCTGGGCCCAGGGGCAAGGCCAGCCACTAGAATTCCTCCGAACATTTGTTTAGCAGCAGGCCGAGTGCAGAGCGGTGCACAAACGCAGTATTGTTCCTCCCGTTCTCACTGGTTGTGCTGCCAGAGGTAGGAGCTGCCGGGGCCGGAGAGAGAAAGGGGAAGGAGGGTTGTGGGGTTGATGGTTGGGAATAAGCAGACCCTGGGGATAAATGCCGCTTAAGAGTTAAACATCAAACCTGCTTTACACACAAGCATTTCCTGTCAGCAGCGTTAGCGGAGGTGCTTTGAAAAGGTAATGGCCAACATCTAAAGATCGGGTCATTTCACAGTTGAAAGGACCGTTCCATCGCTGAGTGGTCAGAGCTTTTTCCTCCCCGATTCCCCTCCTCTACTCAGCCTCCCATGCCTCCCTTCAGCACGTTGTGGCTAATAAATTATACAACTGAAGCCAACAAGTTCTTCCCACATCCACACATTTGTTTGGCGACAGTTGGAAGAGGTTTATCTGCCCCAGAGTCCATGACTGCAGTGTTATAAACCCCTGGGGATCCATGCTATTTGATTTGTTTTTTATTAGAAACAAGGAACCACTTAGCTGGCTGTGACCTCTGGGGCATTTGGCTCCACATCTAAGAGGATTGCAGGTTGCAAGTCCTTTACTGGAAAAGGGGGCGGCCATGTCAAATACTGCCTCTAGAGACAAAAATCAAGCTGGAAAAACTAGGCAAAGTTTCAGGAATTCAGAAAGGATGTCACAAAAATGCCAACAAGAGCTTCCTCCAGAAGCCAAACGTTGGACGCAGAGGAATTTAGCAGATTTGGCAAATGCATTATACTGAATATCAGTCGTGTAATACTGCAGAATTCACAATCTCTTTGAATATTTCCTATTAAAAAGTTGGTTTGGAGCCATTTGCTGTGTGATTATGTAATTTATTTTCCAAATCAAGCCCGTAGGAGCAGGCGAGGCCTTGGCTAAGTTAGACTTTTTCACTTTGATAGGCAATATAGACTCCTTTGAGACTCATAATCGGCATGATGAAAATATTGAAAGGACGGAGGAGGACAAAAGGTCAACGAGGGTCTGTCTGTTGCTGCTTCAGCTGAAAATTATCATACGTCTCACCATGGCACCTTGAAGATGAATACCTAATTCTGAAGAGCCAAGGATGATGAATGCTAAAAGAGGACATTCAAATAGCCTGGCAAGTCGGGCCTATTTTTGCATATGTAATTCCACTGCAGCTATGGGTCAGGACCTCTGGGTCCTTAGGAAAGAATGTGTAACTTGAAATGGGAGACCAAAATGGTTTCTTGCATCCCCTGGCCTCCCAGCTGGGAGGACAGCGTGCGGATCAAAGAGGCTCTGTGAATCTTCAAGAGGGCCGATCGGGACTGACTGGGAGGGCATGTGAAGGGTTCTGGGAGAGCTCCTCATGCATCGCGTGTGGAAGCCCCATCTCCTCCTTGGACCGTTTGCAGCTTGTTTTGTTAATAATTCAAAAAACATGAAAAGGTCACAGCTAGCCTTCAGCCATTAAAGTCCCCGGGGCGTGCTGCTAGCATGCTAGAGCGTGAGTCACACAGTCCAGTGAGCAGTGTGTTTACCTCACGTTTGTCTTGGCCAGCTGAGCGGTGCAGCATTAGAGCAGAACGAGGGCTGATGAAACCTCTTGTGACGGCCCTGGCGGCTCCTTCTCTTCCGAAACAGCCTCTTGCATTGGTGGGCCCGAGACTTGAAGGCTGCACCTGAATGCTACATCTCAGCTTTGAACCGGCTGAGAGTCCAGTTGGCTTTTTCAGTTTTTGCGAATTATGATTTCTGAACCCCAAGCACTACTGTGGCCTCATTTTTCACTGCAGTATAAAATCCTGCTCCTCTATGGAAACAGCACAACCATGGCAAGACATATAGAGAAGGTTTGAGATCCATAAACCATAAAACAAGAAGAAACTAAAGTCAAACTTGTTTCATTATTTATATTACAAAACTGTGAAAGTATGAAATCAACATGTACAACATTTTTCCAAGTGCCCTCAGGTGCAACCAACAAAAGGTACTTGGGGAAAAAACTTCACTCCATATACTATAGATGTTTTGCTAGCTACAGTTTTAATTTGTCTTCATACACCTATCTAATCCATGTAAACACAGCCTGCAGTTCAGCCTATTTTAGTCAAAAAGTCCTTGATTCTTTGTCATGTAGCTGTTTTTTTACCGAATGTGTTTGGTGCAAAACGGAACTTTTTAGGTGAAGATAAAACGTCACTGAGTGGTCCAAAGACTGTTGGAAAGTTAGAAATCAAGCAAATTTCTTCAGTTTTTATAGATTCCAGCTCTCATAAATGTTGTAATATTGTTGATTTTTTTTAAAGATAATATGAGTTTCAAACCCAACAGTTGGCATTGGGGTTCAGAGAGTTAATAAAATTATGGTTAACCTCTGTAAAAATAACAACGGTTCAGTATTTGCCATACTTTTTTCTTTGGTGGTGAACATGTCTGTAAAATCTTTAGCTGACATGGACCCAACAAGCAACAAAACACAAGTTAAATAGTGTTGCTTTAGTAGCTAGTAGTATAATTCTGCAGACTGCTGCACCCTGAAGCTGTTGTCAAGTCAGCATTGTGCAATGTGGTCCTGAAATTGCAAGACCAATTACACATCTAACTCCATAACCATGTAAAAACATCCAAACACAGGTGGAGTTGGTGCTGCGGGCCCCTGGCTCCCAACTAAACCCGAGTGTATAAGTGTAACAGGCATGTCACAATAACAAAGGCCGGTCATAAGCAGAGAACAGAGTGTCTTTTGTAGCGAGAACCAGGACGACCAGAATCCCCTGTTGGGCTTCTGCCCCTATGAGAGAACTGAAGTCTCCAGACCTCCAGCACCTAGTCTGCCAGCCAGCCAGCCAGCCAGGGCCCAGCCCGGAGAAGCCTGTCATCACTACCACAGAGGCCCCTATTCATCCCTGCAAAGACAAAGCCAAAAGTGTACAGCAGCCATCCAAAGCATCCCAGGCATCCAGATATCCACCAGCGATATCATTTTAGGCTTTTGTGAGCCCATGCTTTGGTTTACCCGCTGTTGTGACCCCATCATCCCCGCTCTCCTTTCCCTCCATGTCAAGGATTTGTCCATTTTGTGGTGCAAGAACCTCACATGCACTGCTGCCACACTTTGGAAGTGGCTGTCAATTAATGGCATGATTTAACATTCTAAATTTGCTTTACACCTGGCTCAGGTATTGGTTTGTTTGAGTGAAACTATGCGTTTTTCATGTCCTGCACCACTAACATCTGTTTCTTGGGGGATCTTAATGTAAAAACATGTATCAGTCTTGCATTTTTCAACAGCATCTTTTCCACAGACATGCATCCATTGCAGAAACCCAACAGAGTGCTGACAAATACACCACATGGAGCTCTTGATGCACCGTTAAATGGCTTTGCACTCTGCATACATTCTGCAGAACATTTCGCTGCTGACCATGACTCAAGGTGAACAGCCCACGCACAGCTAGCCAGCACGGCGGAATAACAGAAGGAGGTAATGCAGCTCTAAAATGAAGAAAACGGATACTTTACTGCCTGGTATTTGTCAAGGAAATGATTCTTCTTCTGCAAGCGTCATGCCAAAAAGCCCATTTGTCATTTTTGTTGGGGATGCAACTGAACAGGGCCGGCGTTACGACGACAGCGGGGTTCACGTTGTTCTGAATTCACATTTCAGGCTCCCATGTCAGAGGCTTTCCGGCCGGGCCCTCCACCGGCTACACTGGGCCCCTGAACTCTTGTGGTGAAATCTCCACCTGTTGATAGCATCATTCCCCCCTCCCCTCATGCCTCCGCTCTCCCCCTTTCTCTCGGGCATGTGTGGCGGCCGCTGATAAAAGAACAGCAGATAAGAGGAAACACAAGCTGTGATGAGGAACACATTGTCAACCGGGAGCACAGGACAGAACATCAGGCCAGTGGAATGGAAAGAGAAGGAGAGATATATACAGGGAGGGAGGAGAAAAAGGGAAAGAAAAAAAGACAGAGGGAAGGGGTGAGAGAAGAGAAGGGCAAGGAGGCAAAAGAAGAGAATCTGAAAATGATTAGGGGCGAGAGTGGAAGAAAACAAAATGAAAGCTGTTGTGCATCCGCAGGCTAAAAACGGAGATAAGAGGAGGCGCCATGATACAAAATTGAAAAATAATAAATATAAATGACCAAAGAGTTTAAGGACAAGTTATTCCTGGAGGGAAATACCCTCACACTGCATTAAGTCTGTACAGGGTATTTTTGAACCAAACCAGCTCCTTATGAGATTTGGGATGCGTGCGGTTTGTGGAAAAAACAAACAAAAAGTAACTGCAATCAAGTTCACAGACAAGTACCTATAAATATCGAAACATGAGAAGAAGCTTAAATACACAGTACTGCATCCGCACAAGAATACTACGGTGCACAACACTGTTGTTGTGTTTAGCAAGAACGACCAAGATTTCTGCAGCAGAGTTTGACTGAGACTGAAAGAATTTCGAGCTGTTGCTAGTTTAACCCTCTGAATCCCAAAATCCACTGGTTTATAAGGCATCTTCCAACAACAATTAAATAAACAGATAAAATCACACCATTTATCAGTCAGAAAATGTGAAAACCAAAAGAATCCTGAGATATTCAACTTTCCAGCTGTCCTTGAAATAATCATCCATCAGGAAATGTAACAAAATCGCAGCTTAAAATCGCAACTTTTTTCAACGTCTTGCTTAAAAATTGGCAAAAATTGAACAGTTTGCTCTAATCAGATTCTGTGAAAAACAAAAAATGTTGCCCTCCTTGGCACAACCAGAAAGCTATTACTCACTCAGTTGCAACCAACAGGCACAGAACAAAAATTCAGCAACTATTAGGCTGAACTGGACTCTCCTGCAGGGTGTGCTTACAAAGAGAAGAGAACAAATAAAAGAACGACGAAAGCCAAATTAAAATGCAAACACTTAATTATATATAGTTTAGTAGTAAAGCCACTGTTTTTTGATCTACTGGTAACACCAGTGGAAAAATGCTGTACATGTTGATTACATTTTTTTTTTTGCTTTCATTTTTGTAAAATATTTAAAGATTAAATTTTTATTTTTTCATTTTTAATAATTTATGGCATTATAAGTTTACTTTGCTTCCTAAAAGACATTTTGGAGTTGTGTTGATTCCACAGAGGTGCAAGACTTTATATTGCAGCGACAAATGAGTCCACAGTAAGTATAAATATGAAAGGAAAAAAAAAAGCCCACATACATATCGCAAGACTAGTCCCACTATTATCTGATGTAACGATCATTCAGCACCGATGGCCACCAAGTATAAACTCTGTCTACTGACAGACTTCCAGAACACACAAACAATCATCTGCTGTTTCCAGCTCTGTCCACTGGAAAAGAGAAAACAGTGAATGTAAATAAATCTGAGCTGTTGACACGGGCTGAGAGTGGAGGGGACAGGTGCCACAATGACACCAGCGACCTCCAGGGGATGTATGCATCCCATAGCGGTGTCCCCTTTCAAGATGGACACCGGAGGGGACAAACCAGTTGGTCCAGCCTGGGTGTGAGCGCAGCAGCGGGTCACTCTGCTGCAGCCACAGAAACACCCGCGGCTTAGGCAACACTTAACAGCCACTGTTCAGGGATTTTTAGGCATAAAATCTCATTCCTTTCTATGCAAGAAGTATTTCAGACTTCAATGTAAAATCACCTCAGTCATATTTTTCTTCTGTCTTTATCTGTTTTACATGTTCCAATGAGGTTTTACTTTAAGGTTCCTGTTGAGGTTACTGTTAAATTCTGCAGGGTACAGGGTATACAGGTATGCTCAAAATGCAATCTAACCCACATGCCATTAGCCTGCATTTAACCAGCCCGCCCTACTTCTGGCCAGGGTTCCTCCCATTGGCTCAGAGTCAACGCAAAGTGTCCTGCTAATCCAACAGTTGTCTGGCTACGCTGAAAGTCACCTCTGAATCCAGCTCTAGCACTCATGTCAGGAATCCGCAGGCTCTTTGCATACCGAGCGGCCGGATATCCTCTAGTTAAAGAGGGCTCTCTAAGCCGGGGACATGTGTCGGATGACTGGGGAGGTGATGAGGGGTAGGGCTGTTTTTTGGGGGGTTGGTGGCGGGGATGTACAGGCAGTACTTAAAAGGCTTTCGGAGTGACATCAGCATCACTTTGAGCCCCTCCATAGAAACCAATTCCATTTTCCTGCTGATCCTCCCCAGCCGAGCGCTGTGCTGGCTAAAAGTGCAGTTGCTCCTGCTCTGAGCCCGCCGATCTGTGCGTCTGTGAATGGCTTTTGTGTTGCTGTCGGGGCAGAACAAAGTGAGTTCAGGTTACTGCACTCCTCCCGTTATTGGCCCACATTGTCTCTAATTATTCCAGCAAACATTGACACAGCATGTGTGGTCTCACATTTATACGACCTCCCCCTTCCCCTCCCATGCCGAACAGAGGGAGAGAACACAGACACAAGGAGAGCAAAAAGAAAAAAAAAAACTTATGAAAGACGAGACGAGAGAAAAATGTACTTGCATTTGCCGTTTTGTTTCATTATGACACAATTCTAAGGGCTGGAAACGGTTTGCTTGTTGTCTTGTTTTCACGCAGGAGAACCCAGCGTATCCCCAAGGCTTTTTTTATTTTTTGCTCACCTTTCTCCCATGGCTGCCTCAACTCATGAGAACAAACGCACCATGCCAACTCAAGCTTTTAATGCATGAGCAACCCAGACCAATCAACAGGGGGTAGAGTGCAAAAACAACCGAGCTTTCCTGGATGCAATAACCAAAAACAGAAAACAGCCCTTCTCCACAACTTTAAAGCTCAATCCCACACTCTAATTTGAATTCTAAAGCTTCCCCCCGTTGCCTGGGCAATTCAAACTCCAGCTCTTGCAAAACAATAATTATGACGAATGTACGCATCAGTACCTCACCAAAATCCTCTGTCCATGAGCTTAGCTTGAGGCAGTTCTGTAGAAAAGCTGAACCAAAAGCACAATATGTGGTTGCCAAAGGAAATGGCCTCAAGGTTAGACTTAACTGGGATGGTCTGGTGTTCAATCAAATCATGAAAATTTAGAAATGGTCACAGCCGGTCGCACCAGCCTTTTGTTATCATTCGGTAGCAGTGCTATAGATAAACCTCTTTATGGAGAATTCACATAAAAAGCTCACTGAGAAACCCAGGTTTTCATGGTAGGAAGTACAATATTTTCTGTCAGATTTTACACCTCTCAGAAGAGACTCGGTAGCTTGGTTTAAAGCTGATCAAATGAAATTGGAGCGGGCAGTAGTGGTGCTTCCAGTGTCCAACAGACAGTCAAGACTAAAGAGGTGCAGATTTAACTTCACTGCAAACTGATTTTAATGAAGAGTATATCAACATCCTGTAAACCCTAAAACCCACCCACAGTTTGTTGTATTTAGAAAACCTGTATTTATCAGAGTCAGAAACCATGAAAACAGAAGGAATCTACAAATTTTCAATTTTCTTTTAGTCCTCAAACTATTTTTTGGTGACATGCAGTGTGGTCGGGAACATTAACCAAATGTCAGCTCAAATTTGTGATATTTCATCAGAATCCCTTAATTCTACAAATTCTACAAAAAATGAACCATCTGCTCCAAGAAGAATCTGTAAAAAGCAAAAAATTCTGTGCTCTGTGGTACAACTGAGATGCTATTAGTGACTCAGCTGTGAGCAACAGTCATGTGACAAAAATTCTGGGACTTTTTGGCTGAACTGAGCAGAACTGTAGCGTGTATTGACACAGAGTCAAACAGGAGAAAGGCTTCGGTTTTAATTTTTTTGGAAAATAAATAATCAATGACAGTCAACTTTTGTTAATCTGTTTTTTAAAAATAATTTATGGCATTGTAGCTGTGCCATACCGTACAGAGGACATTCTTTTTGTTCCCCATACTTCTAGCCATAATCATGCTGTTTCCATTTCGATGCAGGACTATATATTTGACTGAAAAAACTCCCAGAAACTGTACAGGGTTATAGAGGGTTAATCTAATATCTGTGGATGATATGGCTTTTTATATGGTTCCTATTGATGCTCTTGCTAACGCTATTTCAGTTAGAACCAAATGATGTCTTCAGAGCTGCAAAAGTAAAACACATCACATTTACTGCACTGTCAAAAAAAATAACTTCTAATGAACCAAGTATCAGTTGAAATAATAAGGCATCTGTTGATGTAGAAAATGTGTGGATTAAAAACAATAAATGCCGTGTTTATCTGTTATGAAGCTACAGGTAGCAGCGAGGTAGCTTAGCACAAAGAACAAGTTCGTTTGGAACAAAACAAAATCATCCAAACTGCATTTTTAAAGCTCCCACATAAAAATGTAACAGTATTATCTAAAATGTCGAACTATTCTTTAACGGAATAAGAATGTGTCTGAGCTTTTTCTTCTGGATAAATAATTTAAAAATAAACAAATTTCAAATCTATGCATTGGTATTTTGTTGTTGTTGTTGCTAGAGATGTTTCCAACTGTATGGCGAGGCCACTATCCAAATCTTAGAGCCACATTCCCTGAGATGTGTTTACTTCGAAATGCCTGCGGGATGCATGTCACCCATGGGGGGGACAATTTGACTTGCACATGCCTGTGGGATGCAGACGGAATAGCAAAGGGCTGCATTGGCCCCGTCTTTTTCTGTCATTCCCATCTTCTCCCACTCCATCTCTCCTTTCTCTCAAAACGGCATTCTGAGAAACAACTAGATTCCTTGACATGTCCAAGGACAAGTTATCATTAGAGAGCCAAGTGTGTTTGGACAAACTGCCCATACACTGTCAGCAAAGAATAGCAAAGATCTTCTCTGCCTTTTTTTCCTCTAAATTGCATAAAATGAAAAGTGCAGCTTTTACAGTGACAGAAGGATGAATCTGGACACATAAAAGAGAAGGTGTGAGACTGAAAAAACACAGTGACACAGATAATGATGTGCTCCGTTTCGTGGTGTACACACACAAAAAAAAAGTGTGATCATTTTCCCCCATTTTCATCCATCTTAGTCACCTGTAGTCTTGACATTTTTTCCTGACAGCATCATGCAAGGCCAATGAGAGGTGAACAGATGGACCGCAAGGGGAAAGAAATGGACACAGCTGGCCAGGAGTAATTATCTTGACCTTTCCATGTACACTCAGGTTCACACTGAGCCGGGGGGGTTTGGAAGGTGGACGACAAGAGTACGGACACAATTTGCATGACAGAAAATGTCAAATCTGTTAGCCAAACTGGTTGCAGCATCTTTAAGTCTATCTCAGGATATTGATTAAACCCCTAATAATTCACATCTGTGTGTCAAAGTTACATATTTAGACGTGTTGTTCCATTAAAATAATCCCTTCCTGCCTTGAAATGTAACTCTTCACTGTTGCTTCCTCTAGAATGTGAAAATCTATAGAGTTCCTGCCTTCTTTTCCACTCGCATCTACCTAGTCCCTGCAGCTCAGCACACCAGCTCACCCACAACTCTGCTCCGAAACACTAGCACACATTTACATGTTGCAGTATTTGAGTAATGCGGCCAGACATGCAAGTTCAAACCAGAAACTGATTCTGAAGCACAATGATGACACAGAAAGCCCCGCCCTGCCTGCGGATGGGACTGATTCCTTAGATGTGTCATGTACAAATCCCTCAGAGTGCAGTTTCAAGGTGCTCAGTTATGGTGCTTATTCTGCTCATGTCTTCAAGCATATAAAATAACACCATATGGACTTTTTTTTTTTTTTTTAATTTTTACTTAGATCCTAGTCTGAGTCATTTATGTGTGAGTATCTGCAGACAGACTCATATTACAGCTGCACAGTGTAAACTCAGGCTTATAAAAAAGTTTTGTATTGAAAATCGTAAAAGAAAATCCTGTTAAGATTGTCTTCCATTATAAAACACAGGCTGCATTGTACAGTCTCCCACAATGTTTTGAACAATATCAGTGTCTGGAAGGTTTGGATAGCCTTTCTTCACTCACAGCACGATGTTCAATTGCAGTTTTTCACCCAACAGCAGCACTTTAGAGGCAGCATGCGTCTGCAAACTGATGCTGAAATAAAGGCAAAGCGCTCATCAGCTCACAGCGGACCTGCATGCAGTAACAGCGTGGACACAATTATATGAAACTGCTGGCTAAGATTTATTTTGCAGTTCTGCATGCACCACAGTGTTGATATATTCACAGCACATCAGGCAAGAATGAAAAGTTGGATTACAAATCAAAGCGGAAGCTATTTGAAGACATTATTTTCTTGCATCCTAAGACTAAAAAAACAAACAGATGAGCTGGGAGGAACTGCTATTTGCTGCCTTAATTGGAAGCTTTGGTATGAACTGCGTTTTGTCTCCATCCATTCAAGTATAACGATTAGCTGGATGGTCCTGTGATAGTCATGAACTGCTACAGTGAATGCTGAAAAACAAGGAGGTCTCTTCTTTTCAAGCAGCAACAAAGGCTTTGTGCTGCAGTCCCGACTTCCAAATCCAACCCAGGATGCAGGAGTTAAAAGGCCGACCTCAGCATGAACCTCTAATAAATAAAAGTGCAGCTGTTTATCGCTAATTTAACATATAAAAAAGGGGGACAACGACAAGAGAACTTCAGAGGCATGCAAATAACCTTTGATAAACTCCATCTACAACGGTGAATTATTGTTGTGAGATACTGTCCTGCAGCGTCTCATCTGTCATGGGAGCTGTCAATGAGTGATCAGCCTGATGATCACGGGGACATTTTGAAAGGATCCGCCGTCATGCTTGGTTTAACTCACATTACAAGAGAAGCGCATGTACGCACTCCACCTCACACACACATCAACACAAGCCCTGTATAAACTTTACAAAGAACAGAGTCAACTCTGTCCCACCTGTTGTGTACTTTAGAAACGCCCAGCGGATTAACCCAAAATCAGGCCAAATCTATTCCCCTCTGTTGAAAAAGTTAAATTAAACTTTTCCTAGCTGGGACCCTTGCAGCAGCATGGCATCAGAAGGTCACCCAACAAGTTCACCTGCGAGCTGTTCTCAGCTCTGCCTTCAACTAAACACTCAAAGTATTTTTCTCACCGTGCTTGTGCAAAGGAACACCTCCACCTTTATTTGTATGGGAGCGGATTTAGCTCGGAGCTCTGCAATTACGTCATCATTCAGTTTTGCAGCGCCGCATATCAGGGCTGGCATTAGTCAGAGAGGCCTTTGAAGAGTTTTAGCCCAGCCCTCGCTCGCTCTCTTCCTCCCCTCCTCCCCCCTTCAGCGCTGCCTTTGATGTTAGCACGCGGTGCTGCGCTGAGCGTCGTGGCCTCCCAGGCCTCCCCGCCTCGCCTGATCCTATCTGCTCAGGCGGCACATTCATGTGGTTTACACCCGCAGCATGACTCCCGGCAGCTATTCACCCAGCCCTGCAGGCCCCTCCCTGTTCAGGGTCCATGGGCTGGAGAGAAAGCGGCAGCGTGGCCTGAGCTGCCGACGGAGATCGAGGGGAAGGACGGGAGGCTTTATCAAAGCCCTGGGCTGTACTACAGAGCTTTTATTGGCATGGTGTGTCAATGAGCATACTATATTTGCAGATTCATAAAAGGGGAAAAGTTTCACCTGACCCTTTGGGACCTGAGTCAAATCAGAATGAGCTGGCGAAGGTTTTACAGTGATTCATCTTCTCCTCGGCTGCACAAAAGGAGTTATCCCTTTTGAAAAAAAGAAATATTCTGCTTTGCTAGAATAGCCTTTCAAGACAGAATACAAACCAGAAAATCCTGTGTACCCAATACCTTCAACTACACCTATGAAACAGGGACAGCATAAAAAGAAAGGCAATTTTTCATTTCAAAAATCTAGGGCGCATCTTTAGCAACAGGAAAGAGGAGGAGGTGGGAAGATACAGCAATATATCTTCACTGCAGAGTTTGGAGACGCACAACGCTCTGCCAGAAAATTCAGAGGTAACCCAGCTTGTTCTCATCTGACCAAACAAGCCCAGTCCATCATACCTCTTGCCTCATTGTGTTACAGCCTGGATCTTCCTTGCTACCTGCACACACACAGACACACACACACACAGACACACACACACACAGACACACACACACACACACAGACACACAGACACACACACACACACACACACACACACACACACACACACACACACACACACACACACACACACACACACACACACACACACACACACACACACACACGTATGGAGGGAGTCTCTAGAAAGCAGTCTAGGAAGGGAGGGTGAGGGGAAATAATGGGGTAGGAAGCTTCCACCTGAAACGGATTTGTCCCCATCTGGCACCCCTGTAAATGACCTTTGCCTCGGCTGTGCAGGAATCCATTATATGAAACAAAAGGGGGAAAAGAAAAATAGCAGGGTTTCTGACAGGAGAAGCCGACAACATTAATATGATGCATTAGGCCGAGGGTGATCACGTGCACAAAAACAGTAAACCTGTAAGAGAAAATGAAACTATGGCTGAAGCATTAGCACGAATGAAAACGACAACAGCAACATTTTATTTGTAAGACATACAAGGCTGATTATTATGTAATGAAATACACAAAAGACAGAACTTTGAACCCTGTGTTCTTGACCTTGGGTGAGTGGGGAAAGATCTGTGATAAGATTTTTCCTTTTATGAAAACAAACGCAGGACGACCGCAACGGCACAAACCTACCAAGGAGTAGAAGTGTGTGCTCACCGTGTTACAGACTCCCTGCACCGCTACCTTCCTAGTCTATTGGCAAAAAAAAAAAAAAAAAAAAAAAGCACCACAAAAGAGGAGGCTGGCGTTGTGGCCTTCCACGGTTAGTCAGCACATTCCTGGCTGACAACAAAGCATGCCTCTGCCTGGATGAGCTACTGCGAGCATTGTCATTTCATAACCCTCGACCCTTTAGCCTTTGTTTTGCAGACCCTCTGTGTCAGTGGATAAAAATGTGGGCTGAGGGGATGGACTGGGCCTTTCAGCACCATTTCATCAAACACAGGCAGAAACACACCAGGGACTGTTCAGAAAATGAAAAAAGGAAGAAAAAAAACCCACACCGGACTCTTCTTCATCTTGTCGCAGACGTGCTCAAGCGAAGATGAGAAGAAGCACTTTTTTCCCCACCTGTGAAAGTGTGACACTGTCTCACGCTGCATTTCCCAGCAGCCGTACAAGAAAAATCACAACCTCAGGCAAAGCAGAATTAACATTTCCTCGCGATTGAGGTGTAACGCCGAGGACAAACGCTCATACAAATGAACTCGGACACATAATCAATGGCAGATCAGGAGGAGAGTGACACCGGTGGGGGGGCTCTGAGCTCCCCTGGGAGAGGCCTGGAGCAGCAGCGAAGAGCACCACGCTGACTGCTAATCTCTCTTTGGAGGGGGAACATCAAAGATCCAGCTCAGCCATTCAGCCCAGTGGAAACTAACATAGCTACTGGGGCCACCAGTACCAACATGCACTTGTTCCAGGTGGAGCTGTGCACCGAGTGGGAATGTGAGGCTCAGGAAGGCGGACGCATGGAGAAGACGGAGCAAAAAGAGCCAGGGGCAGGAGAGGGAAACAGGGGCTGCTGGTTTTGGGAAGCAGCGTTGTTCCAATTAAAAGAAGTTTGGACAAGTACAAAGAGACCCAACAGGAAATTAGGTGGTTTAAGATTGACACACACGTCAAGTGCAAAAAATAGGTTTATGCTTGCATTTCCAGGATGAAGTCAAGTATCGGCTGATTAAAGCCATTAAATGCACAGTATTGTAGGCTAAACAAGTATTCGTCTGGAAAACAATTAGGCTCATCTTTAATATAAAATGCAACCTTAACAGGTCTGAAGTTTTATTTTGAAGGACAAATCGTTGGAATATTTCATGTAGTTATTATCAGGCAGACGCAAGAGAAATTACACGAAATAAGCAGAGAGAGAGATGGCAAACGGTGTGCAACAAAGGAATGCTTCCCATATATCCGAGGTTTTAACAGACAACTCATCAGTGCACGCCGCCCAGTTGCAGCCATCATTTGAAGTCATTCACATGCAATATAGGATGCGTAGCAAATTTTGGCTGCGTCTGAAAGGAAGACCGGAGTGGGGGGTGTTAAGCAAGAGAAAGAGAAAAACAGTTTAGTCTGTTCTATTCCAAAAAGGGGAGAAACGCAGCCTCAAATTACTTTGGCTGGGACATGAAAGTGAAACAGGGTGGCGGTTAAGAGACGATAGCACTTAAAATACAGCTGCGACCGCCAAGCCAATAAATGGAAAAAAGTAGGGAGCAGCACTTTTAACCTTTTAAACCAGCGTTTGTGTACTGCTACTGTTGCTTTGGCGCTGGGAGTGGCCCGGTCCCTGGCACCTACCGTCTGGGCCCGGCCCATTATGGCCTCTTGGGGTTTCCAGGCTGTGGTGAGAAAGCGCGCTGGATGCCTTAAACCACTAAAGCTCTCATTATAGTCTAAATGCAGCGCGACACAACTCCTGCCAGCTCCAAGGTAGGAGCTCCAGTATTTAAGCTCATCGTTGTCTTAGCTGAAAACCACCACTTTCCCCCTGCACATCCAGTCAGAGAAGAAAAAAACTGCAGCTTTCAAAGAACCGCACCATGAAGTCTCCCAGCTATAGTTACTGGTGCTTCACAAGCATTGGAGATGAAGTTCAAAGGTGAAACGGCTGCTCGCGGTGTGTTGGGAAACTGTAGCCTCTTCTTCCTGACGCTGGACTCAGGGGATGCTCTGTGTCCCTTCTGAGAGGAAGTAGGCAAAAGCCACATTATTCCCTCTCGGTTCTGGCCGACGACACTATGAGTTCCATCTGGTCCTCTGTGTGCCCCTGCCACGTCCCTGCTCAGCTCCTCACTCACATGCTGACAGCACAGGCCACAGGCCCGCTGGAAATCAGAGGCAGATGTGAACTCGTGCGGCGCATCGCAGCTCATCTCGCTACAGGAAGGACAATTTGGCATCTGAGAGACAATAGAGAATGATGAGCAGCAGATGGCGCTTCCCTTCGCATCTAAACCGGTTCTAATCAGGAGAGCTGTTGACAATGATGCAAATGAGAAGGGCGCAGTGATGAGATGTCTAACTAAGCGTCCTCCGCCGCTGAAATTAAATTAAATCTAGACAGATCATCTGCTGCTTTTGTCAACTTACGCCAACGCAGGTGTCCATGCTCACACCTGGACGACTCAGTCAAGCAAAGAATCAATCGTGCCATCGCTGCTCTGCTTAGAAAGGCATAAGACAAGTCAAAACTGCGGCTAGTGTGCGTAAACATACGGCAACTCTATTGAAACTTTTAAAATATGAAGTATTGAGCGCAAAAATCAAGTCCACTTAATTTCTCCAGGCTGCGTTGTCACTATACCGGGATATTTTCATTATAGGAGTTGAATCAGGAAGTATTCAAACCTGGGACAAGAGGTGATGATCAGCTGGCAGGATTAACAACCAGCAGCCATATTCAGCCTGTCCCATGCTCGCACAGCTTCATGTCCTGACAGAGTGGTTTGAGGAGACATTGACTACTTTGCTATTACAGAGCTCAAACTGCAGCAATCAGGGAACTGGCTTGGGAAGCCTGGGGTTTGGCACTGTGGCCAGATCTGCGTCATCACGCTTCTCCCCCCCCTCCGACTTCACTTTGAGGAGAGCAAGAAGCAAATTAAGTTAATTTATTATTTTTGGCCCCGGCAGCGTGTGCCACTCTTCAGGCAGAGCTGAGGGGGTGTTAGCTTTAGGGAATTAGCAAAAGGCGAGTCGGGGAGCTTATGACGGCCGATCGTGGTTGGGGTCTTTTCTCAGGAAGGCTGCCAAGGCCCCCTTTTCTCATTTGGTATTTGTACCCATACCTGCTGAGGTCTGGCCGCGACTATGCCCACACACTCAAGGCAATGCAAACCCCTCAGGGCTCTGATCAAAACAAGGGAGGACTAGAAGGCTCCCAGATCAAGCTCCATACTCTGGAAGCTCAAACCTTGAGAGCCAAAAGTCGCGGCGGCTGCAGAGGTCACCGCGGACAAATGAATGCGCAAGAACCTAAATATTTGCTTTCAACCCAATTCCAGTGTAAAACAACACCGCAGAAATTTCCCAACACGCTCCTGCAATGTTATTTCACAAGTACAAAATTTACAAGTAGGGAATCGGATACCCGGCTTTAAAATTATACTCCTCAGGTTGTACGGTTGTCATTCATTGTCAGTTTCAACTTACATAAATCTCCAGGAGACTATACGCTGTAAGAAATTCAAGACAGAGCTGGAAAAACTGCCCCTCATTATAGCCTGACAAAATATAAGCTGTCTCTAAGTGGTCAGAAGCTATGTTAGCAAAGAAAGCAAACCTAAATAGATGTGGTTTTCGATGTAAAGCTGAGGTCCGGCATTTCTGTGCGGTTGTCGAGTGGCGCCAAATGGCCATCACTGCGTATAAACAGGAGAACTTTTTTGTGCATGAGTATCCTCAACTGCTTTGATCCCCACATATCTTCTGTTCTTTTAGAGGTTTGAAGGAAAACAACAAAATGCAGTGAGAAGATGCTGCTGTGTGGCTGTGGAGGTTGTTGCAGGGCAGGAAGGGACGGCTGAAGGATGGGAATGGATGAAGGAAGTGCAAACAAACGGGCAAATGCTACAAGACAGTTGAGGTGTCTTGTGTTGCAGCCTTTCAGGACACACTTGATGCAACGTGGTGATTAAACCCCCCCAGCTTTCAGCTCTCTGCAATGATCACCACACTTTAGCAGCTCCTCTCTTTTATAAAAACAAATGCAACCAAACCATCATTCATGCTGTGACACCTTAGATTTCATCTCCTCATGATCCACCAGGAAGAATAGAAAAACCCTCGTCTAGTCAGTCACAAGGCTTTCTGTTCCAACTATCAGTCCTAATCTTCACCCACCAGACTGCATTAGACGCACTTTGCATTCCAAATAAACACACACAACTTCAAAGAGTGGCACACAAGCCATGCAAAAAGTGCTCTACAGTCAAGCAGCTTTGCAATTATCCACAAAGAGCCCAAAGAGAGAGCTGTCCCATCCCAGGTCAGGAAAATCTAACATTCAAACATTCAAGCTCTGACACATGACTCTTTGGTGCTTCGCTGTGGGCCGAGCAGATTAAGCAAGAATTAGAAAACTTCAAATAAACACTTGGCAAGTGGAAGGAGAGAGAAAAAAAAGCTCCATATTTTAGTGACTTCCACTCAGTCAAAGCTGGATGGTTGATCCAAGCATAACCAGCTCCAGCCAAGTGCACTTGTCATGTCTGGGGCCAAGAAATAAAAAAGATGGAACATGGAAGCTTCTTCCAGTCCTCACTGCTCACTCAATTCTTATTTATACGTGTATATTTCTGTTTAAAAGTGAGCCAAAAACCAACTACCTGCAGCTTCACATGCAGCGGACACACTAACAGGCTCCAAGCGGCGGGACGTGTAGCTTCTTTTACGCATCCACTAAAAAACACACTTTGAAGCTTTAAAAGCGACACCAAACTCACAACTGTAAGAAAAACTGTCAGAATTACGCACGGATTGCAACCTAGTAGTCTCGCTGCTGTTGCGCAAATGCGTAAAATCTGCTGAGTTGAAGTTAAACTAAAAAGTTTACAAACTTTTCGGAGGCGATTTTGTATCGGTTTGGGAGGAGGAAGGAAAAAACACTTCCTCCACAAAAAAAACACGCGTGTGTTTGTGGATGAGGCCAATTAAGTGTAACTCAAGTTCGCTCCAGACATCAACAAAATAACTTGCAAGAGCATGTTTTCCCTGTGAATGAATTCCACAAGATAGGAGCCATCTTGTGACCGTATATGCTTGCAAGCTTAGTACCATCCTCACACACACACCCAGACACACACCCAGACACACACACACACACACACACACACACACACACACACACACACACACACACACACACACACACACACACACACACACACCATATCCAAAACTCTAGTCAAACCCCCCTTTTCCTTTCCTCTGGGGAAAAAAAAAAGTTTTAAGAAGGGGCAGCTTGGTGAAATTACAACCCGGAGTCCCGGCTGCGTTGCTCGGGACCGCCGCTTGTCATTTCCCCCCGCCGGTTAGACAGAAAACGGGAGACTTTTACACGTACTTGAACGATCTCCCCCTCCGCGCTGATAGTGGCTCCTGCTTTGGAGAAGCGTCCCTGCAAGCCAGTCGTGTAAGTAGTATAATCTCCATTGGGACTGGACTCGAACAGTACCACCTCCACAAAGGCTGTATCCTTGGCGAGAACGGTTCCAAGAAGAGACGCGGCGACCACCACCAAGAACACCGGGACCACCGAGTCGGGCACACGATCTGAGCCTCTCCTTGGTAAAATCATCATCTTGCCGGCTGGATCTGCGCCGATCGGGACATAATTTCACACGGATTAATTGATCGGGTTGAAGGTAATTTGGGAGCAGGTCTGTGCGCGCTGCGGTGCGATGCGTCAAAAAGAGTCGGAATTGAGCAATAAAAAAAACTGCGCCTGGGCTGAAGCGTGTTTATTTCACCACTGCGAGCCTTGTCAATTACATTGCCTGCAAACGCTGCCTCTCTCCCTCTCCCTCTCTCTCTGGCTTTCTCCCTCCCTCCCTCTCTCCCTCTTTCTTTCTCACCCTCCTCCTCCTCCTCCTCCTCCTCTACAAAGCGGATCTCCTTTGATCTCCAAACACGTGATTTTTTCTTTTTTTTTTTTTAGTTTTTTTTTTCCTCTCTTCCAAAAGGGTTATATCCCCACCCACCACTCTTTCTGACCCTCTCCTTTGCACTCCCCACTCTCAAGTGCCAGCACTCAGTTAAGGAGGCACCGCGGACTCCAGTGCGCACCGACAAGAGGGACGCATTGTTTGGAAAATCTGGAAATTACGCACGAGTTTTCGAGTTAATTCGCGTTCTGGAGTTGAATAAGAAGCAGATCCCGCGTGTTCGTTCGCAGTTGCGTTCCCAGGCTTCCCGGTGGCGTTCTTCACCCCACAGTTTGACACGTTTTCAGCCGCCGTACCACCTTAAAACAAACACTACCCTCTTCAGGACGCTTCATGATTTAACCGGGCTAATTTTTCAATCTCATTCAAGATTTGCTCACCTACAGGCCGGGAGAGATTTCTCAGTTTGAGTGACATATAGAAAGTTTTCTTTTTCCTTTTTTAAAATTTCATTTCAAGCAGACAAAAATCCAAGAATTCTAACTAAACAAATAAATAATCAACTTACACAATATACCAGGCAGGGCCTCTGAATTAAACAGCACTGATGATAAATTTTACAATAATTTCATCTGGAACAAACTTACATTCATAATTAACTGAGGCATATTAGACATCTTACCTATCAGGTGACAAATTAAAGGAAAAACTCACCTATTTCTCTTCAGTAAGGGGATCTGGTGCCTCTATTATGCTGTCGGGGACATTTTTCTGGCATGATTTGGATCCACTTGCCCCTTTAAAACTACCTTTCTCCGATGATGATGTATTTCTGTCTTGATCATGGTGCTCTCTCTCAGGATGCCTCCATCCAAAGGACACAAGGGGTCACTAGATAGTTTGATGAAAATGACGCCAGTCACCATATCTCACTGCAATTGGACACCTACATGATTTTAGAGAGGTGTGTTAGCCAGTGCTTTCCAACTCCAACATCAAAACACCAATTGAGGGAATATGTTTTGGACAAACGGGGTGAATCCCTCCAGTAGAGTTGCAGAAACTTGGAAAATCAGTGGCAAAGTTGTACTGAAGGTGTCCTGGGTCTGTAATGTAAACCTTTACAGAGCTGGGACTTCTACTTCGATGGCCAAGTTACGATTTCAGTCAAAATACCAGATATTCCACCTCTGGATTTTGAGAATTTGGTGCTTTTGGAGTGTTTTGATGGCATTTTATGCCGTGAGTGTAACAAAAGAAGCTATTTACCAATGTCACTTTGGGTTTTTGAAAAGTGACAGCATATTCATTTAAAACTGTTACTGAAAACGATGCCAAATGAGTGATTCTAATAATGGCTGGCTGCAACTCTCACCCTAATTGACGTAGTTTATTTGTCAAAACTGTAGATCCAATTCAATTTCACTCAACATGGATATAATTTTTCGACATTTATCTTGAAGACTGTTTTTTCTGACCAACTGTGTTCAGAAATTAGGGTTAGACAAGAATTTATTTTGCAGAGTTGCACAACAGCTAAACAGTTTTCCACTATAAACAAAATGTTTTCCTGTGAATTCACGAATAACCACCTCAGCAGTGACACATTAGTGATTCTTATTATTCATTTAAACATTTAGTTGTACCTTTGTGACACCAATGGATAATTTCTGACAAATTTCATATACATTGACCAGTCAATATGGAAATATAACTGATGGGTCAAAGCAGACAGTGGAGAGAAATGATTGCATCTGGTTAGCATTATGAGTCGATCAGACTATCTATCTGTTACTTTTCTTTGAGTATCTTCCATTCCTGAGCTGTTGTGCTGCTCCTGAGTTGAAAGCAGTTCACTTAGACTCGTATAATCGCGCACACGGTCTTTAGACAGATGGATCTCCAATTAACTGTCGACTTTGATCTTCAGAGTAGTTGTCGTCATCAAGACGGGCCCGACAAGCTAATCACAGATCATTTCAGGCATTTTACAAACCTCTAAATGCTTAAATGTAATTTGACATAATTTCTATCTGCAGAAACTCAAATTAGTGGCTGGATGGAAAAGTTCTAATAGCCGGGGCGGGTTTATGATTCATGATTCATCACGCGTTTATTGATAAAGATGAGTTTCATCATCGGCTCTTTAAAAAATGCATCCTGCAATTGTCATTTTTACTCTAACTGTTGCTGTTATGTACTGCAGACGTATTATTTTTCAGTCATTCTCTGTTCACAATAAAGAAGCTATTGTGAAGCTGTCGTGGCGACCAGTTCCTGGAGAACGTCTTCTGCTTGGTGCCTTTTCTTCCACCGT
The DNA here is from genome assembly GCF_022539595.1 of Amphiprion ocellaris. Taxonomy (NCBI): domain Eukaryota; kingdom Metazoa; phylum Chordata; class Actinopteri; family Pomacentridae; genus Amphiprion; species Amphiprion ocellaris. Next base: position 35,843,517 of record NC_072771.1, read on the forward strand.
GTCTGAGACTTCATTATGTGTCAGAAAATAAGCACACTGTGTCTTGAAAGGACATGGAAAAGAATAGACAAACATACACTTTCTTTCCAGGACTGCAAGAAAAATAAAAAGATTCAAATCTTTGTGCGACTGAAAAGACTTCCAAGTACCATGCGACTGATGATGATACTGTAAGTTCATTGTTCTGGCTTCAGTGTGGTGAAATGAACAGAGCAGTCTCATTTTAATCAAAAAGTAGGCCCTTTTTTGAAAGCATTACACAACAAAAATGCACCAAACAGTGATTCCACTTTGCAGAACCCTGTCTCCAGTAGTTCTACCACATTGGCCTCTTGCAAAGAAAAACTCCCAAACGAAGGCTGAGCTCTGTGCAGTGATTAGCATCCAAAAAAGCCCAGAAAACAAGGTTTCATCTTGCTGTCAGCTGTGTGGCAGTGTGATTATGAAAACCAACTGTGAGGACTTTTTAGGTCAAGAATGCAGCCGACTCTGGAAGCGTGATGGTCAACATGTGTTTGGACTCAAAGAAAAAAAAGAAGAAGAAGAAGAAGAAGGGAAAAAAGGGGGCTGGAAAACAATTCAAAGCTGAAACTTAAGAAGTTCTTCAGCGCCTCCAGCATGACAATAATTTACAGATCGCATTAGACGTCAGTCAGTTTTATGAATCCTGATCCACACCACATGTCTCCCACTATTGCCTTGTGACGCTTGTCTCTTCTCCTCACACACAAACGTCAAATACAGACACATTATGACCCAGGATGGATAAATAAATACATGATGGGACTTTGAAGGCACAATGCCTGCAGGCATAATGATGAAATTAAATTAGATTTACATAATCAGCTTAATAATGGACCACAGAATACATTAGGACAACAAGTTACAGTGATCCAATTACTCATTGAGGGGATTTCTTCCTCTTTTATTGCAAGTCTGCCCTCTGCTGGTTGCTGCAAGTTTCCAACCCGCAGTAACTTTTTCATTCTTTAGTTTGTTATCTACTTATTTAAAGAGTTTATAGTCACTCTTTGGTCACTTTTTGGCATTTTAAAGTAGTGAAAAAGATGCTAATTTCAGAAAATACACCCACTTTCCTTGCTTCCACGCTAACAAACTGTCAGATTTTCTTTCCCCAGCAGCTGTGGATGCTCTCCTGACGCTCCACTCTGTCCACAGCAGTGTCTAAACTCAGGCCACCCTGAGAAGAATCAGCTGTCTGCTTGTTTAGGCTGAGAGAGTGCTGAGGATGAGAATGGCTTTGAGGGATGATAGCTGGCTCAGCTCCGCGTATTACTGTGCCATCTCCCCCAACAGGCTGTTTTCTTTTCCTATCTGAGCTTAAGTAGGATTCACTGGCTGATTTAAGATGTTTCGTGTGATATTACAAAGCTGTGCAGCACTTTTCCTCTGTTCTCTTCTAGTCAAACACTCTTTTTTCCCCCCTCTCTTCTGACTCTGTAATGTAAACCTAGTCAGAGCTGGAACAACTACTTGGATGGTTGATTAACCATTTGAGTCAAAATGCCAGATTTTCCACATAGTTCCACCTCTGGATTTGGAGAATTTGGTGCTTCTGGAGTAATTTGATGGCATTTTAGACTGTGAGTCCAACAAAACAAGCTATTTACCAACATCACTTTGGTTTTATTATTGAAAACTATGCCAGATGAGAGATTGTAGTCAAACACCAGATATTCCATCTCTGAATTGGGAGAATTTGGCGCTTTTGGACTATTTTGTTGGCATTTTGGATTGTGTATCCAACAAAACAAACTATTTACTAACATCACAGTGGGCTTTTGGGAACTGTGATAGCATTTTCAGACAAGATTATTACTGTAAATTATGCCGAAGGATTGGTTCTAATAATGGTTAGTTGCAACCCAAAACCTTTTTGACTCAATTTATGTGTCAGAACTGTAGATTCTACTCAGTTTAACCCAACACAGATGCAATTTTTAGATGAATTTATTTTGAAGGCTGTTTTTTTTCTAAGGGGAATATAATTATATCAGTGCTTATGTGGAAATAATGTCCTTTATTTATGTTTGGTGGCCTTGACACCTTACTAACATACTTGATGTTGGCTTTTCCTTTCATCTGTCACCCATCTCTATGTACCAAAGGTAGAGTTATTATTTTGCTGCAAGTACAGGGTCAGAGTGGGGTTTTTTTCTAAGGGGATATTATTATATCAGTGCTGGTATAATATAAATAAAACTGAAAAAAAACTGTAAAAAAAATAAAATAATTAAATAAAAAATCCTCTCTTCCGACTCTGTAATGTAAACTTAGCCAGAGCTGGAACAACTAATTTGATGGTCAAGTAACTATTTGAGTCAAAGCACCAGATATTCCACCTCTAGATTTAGAGAATTTGGTGCTTCTGGAGTATTTTGTTGGCATTTTGGACTGTGTATTGAACAAAACAAGCAATTTACCAACATCACTTTGGGTTTTTGGAAACTGTGACATAATTTTCAGACAAGATTACTACTGACAATGATTCCAATTTATTTGTCAAAAACTGTAGATTCTACTCAGCTTCACCCAACATAGATGAAAATTTTAGATGAATTTGTCTTGAAGGCTGTTTTTATCTAAACGGAATATATTTATATCAATGCTTATATGAAAATAAAACTATCCTTTATTTAATGTAGTGGCCTTGACACCTTAGAAAGACACTTTATATTGGCTTTCCCATTAATCTGCCACCCATCTTAAAGGTAGAGTCATCATTTTGCTGCAAGTACAGCATCTCTAATCGAGAGAAGCGTGAATAAGAGCCATTTTTTGATACTGGCATTTATTTTTGCCTTCCAGCGGTTGTGCAACACATCAACCCGGACCACAGATGTGGACTGATTGTAATTAGAACTTACAATCCCTACATGAGGACAGTGTGAGAATAAGAATTCATTTTGCATAGCAACACAACAGCTAAACGTTTGTAAATTCTCCATGGTAAATGCAATGTTTTTCTATGAATTCACAAATCATCCCCTAAGGGCAGTATAATTATATGGAAATAAAACTGTCTTTTTGTTGTGTTTGCTAAATTTTCAGCCAGATATCAAAACCTAGCCCCCCCTATCCACCCCTGCTGCCCCTCCAGCGTGTCACTGGGAATAAGGATTTGGCCTTAGTTGCCTCGGCTGGATATATAAATAAATAAATGTGAAATAAACACAAGATCACGGGTTACTAATAATATCCAAAGGGAACATGTGAATGTGTCCTTCAGTGCGGCTCAGTGCAGCACCAAACCAGGGCTCCCAGACTCTGTGAATTGTCCCTTTGTTGGCATGGTGCTGACGTTATGTTTTAATGAAGAAAGGAGATGATGAGGAGGGGGAGCATTTACATTCATGGCTCCCAGAAGAGTGCATCACTGCAGCATATTATTACATAAAGCAATTAGGGGGCCCTGCAGCCCCCCAGAATTATGGGAGATGTTTTCCCCATGATGACACAGTATGGGGATGACTATTGACTCCAGCCGGCTCCGAGTATGTTGCATGTTTGCAATGATGTCACTGCGCAAACCACAGTGGGAAACTCTCATGAAATGTTCTGCAATGAATTACAAGTTGAGAGGACAGATGGGGGAAAAACATACCAGCACCGAGGGAGGGATGAAGGAGAGCGCTTTGATAACAACATTATTTATGGAGTGCCTTCACACACAAATGAGCTTTCACGAAGAGATAAAGTTTGAACAGCTATAACCGATCATTTTTTAAACATGCGAGCGTGAAAACAATGTGAATATGTGAAAGGGAGAATTGCCACACAACTCTGCTTTCTGGAGATGATAAAACAAAGGTCTGCTTATTGTTTAGGCATCTCAACTGTGCTGTTTTGGTTTAATCTCGCTGCTGTCACAGCTTCAGCTATGCAAAAGGCAGGACTCTGACGCCACATCACCTCCCGACGCTCACTACTGCACAGACTCTGGTTTCCAGCGACATCAGGAGAAGCCAGCAGCCAATTCTGTGTTATTATGTCTACACTTTAGCACAGTGGCAGGAAGAAGTGCCGATTTATCCATTTTTATTTACAGTCTGTAATGTGAAGATGAAAGATCTTCAGCATTTGTAGCGTTTCTGATAAACTCTACAGTCAAAGTTGATGCTACTTATTGGACTGAATTACCTTTTAGTTTCATATTTGGCAATCAATCAAGCAGACGTTTTTTGTGTCATACAAATAGAATGTAACACAAAGTGCTTCACAACACAGTAAAAACAAAATCCCACCCAATCACCCTGTTTATAAATGAATGACTCAATAAAAACAGGATCTGATAACTAAGGAAACACTGTCATGAAGAAATAAATGCAACAAGGAAACATTTAAAAAATTAAATGCTAAAAGACTCATAAAACAGACTAAACTGTATAATAAATATGTAAATAAATCAATTAAGCGTCAGACTGAAAAGGTAGGTTTTGAGTTTGCTTTTAAAACTAGTTCTCTGCTGCCGTCAGGTCTTCACAAATATTTTTTTTTTCCAAAAAAAAAGACCAAAATAACAAAAGGATGCCTCAGTGTGGGTTTTTGTTCTCACTTTGGGTCTCATTAAAATGCCACTAGCAGAAGACCTGAGGCTACTAGAGGGTTCATGGGATAAAAATAAATCATTATCAAAACCATTGAGGGCTTTATGTACCAATAAAATGATCTTAAAATCTGTTCAAATATTGAGACATATTCTTGTCAAGGAAATCAGATAGCAGAGCATTATTCAGTCCTGCAGGTAGTAAAAGTATGTGTTTCTGTATTGGGTTAAAACAGAAATGTTTGCACTCCGGCTACGTTCTTGAAATGACTCCTGAGTTGTAATCAGAAGAATTTCACTATTAAATAAAAATCAAATGTCTACTTCTGTGTAAAAGTAGTATTTAGTCCAATAAGTTTCCGGCAGGATCAGATGCTAACAGCACAGAACAGAAATGATAACTATGTTTACTGAAAAGTGTAGATTACAAGATTATGAACTATTTTTATATTAACCTTATTGTCAATATAGCCACTTTCTTGAGTTCTAATGAGAAAAAAGTCACCATTTAATAAAAATCTACATTTGTAAACTTTAAATTAGCCCAGTCATCAAGCTAGCAAGAGATACGTTGGTTTTTAACAGTTTGCTGCAGATTTATTTCAATTTGTTTTCATGCAAGTTTACTGTTGGATCAGGTGGTAACAGCACAGAGAAGAAACTGGAATACTTTTGGTTTAAAAGTCACAAAGGTAAGATTATACCTTTTATTGAAATGGCAAACTACATTTTTAACATAGCCACTTTTGCATGATAGCCTACACACATTTGTTGGTAAAATGCCCAAAGAATGAGATTCTTCTGCATAAATGACAGTATTTATACAGGTGATATTAGTGAGGTGCTATGTCTGCCATTTAATTAGCTGAGAGGGTAAATTTGGCCACTATATAGTACACAGTGGAACAGAAAGTGGTGTCCTTGGCCAGTATGATACCACAAAACAACACTGCATTTTACGGGTAAGTGTCCAAAATCAAAATTTACTGCTCACTATGAAGTAAACTATTGAATGTGGTCAGCTGTAAAGACTAAAAATGAAAGAAGGGACATAGAAAATAAACCCATAGATAAAATAAATGGGTAAAAAACAACAAACTTGTGCAATTAAAGGTGCTATAAAAACTTTGAGATACACTACCATTCAAAAGTTTGGGGTCACTTAGAAATGTCCTTATTTTTGAAAGAAAAGCAGTTTTTGTCAATTAAGGTAACATTAAATTAATCTGTACAATAGTCAGTATTCCAATGGACATGTACAGTATTTTTTTGCACCATGAACATCATTCTCTGTTTTTTGCACTGCATTACGCAATTATCATTTGCACTACTTTGTTTATAGCAATTATCTAGCTGTAATTTTCTGTATATATTGTGTTATATTTAATTTTATTACCACTATTTTTCCCTCCCTGTTCTTCTTTCTATAGTTTATTTTTTATTATTCTCTTTCATATTCCTAGGGTGACACCAACAGCCGAAACCAAATTCCTTGTATGTTGTGTATGTACTTGGCCATTAAAGCTGATTCTGATTCCGATTCCGAATACAGTGTAGACATTGTTAATGTGGTAAATGACTATTCTAGCTGGAAACAGCTGATTTTTAATGGAATATCTCCATAGAGGTACAGAGGAACATTTCCAGCAACCATCACTCCTGTGTTCTAATGCTACATTGTGTTAGCTAATGGTGTTGAAAGGCTAATTGATGATTAGAAAACCCTTGTGCAGTTATGTTAGCACATGGATAAAAGTGGGAGTTTCATTAGAAACACAAAATTGCCTGGGTGACCTCAAACTTTTGATCTGAAAAGGTCAGACAATTATAATTACAATATCAGCTTCGCAGTGGACAAACGACAGCATCAATCGCCCACTTTTTTCTTTTTTAAAAGTGCTCTCCAAGTTTCAAATAGTTCATAACTAAATGCTGCAGACTTTGAAGTCCTAACTATTCAGGGGCCGGCCCCTTTCCTGGTCGGAACGCCCCCTCGGATCTGGCTGCAGGGTGAAAGTCGACTTTGAAGTGCAGACTAGACCAGTGGAGGTATTTCAAAAGGCCTCTAGTTCAGTCGAGGGGTAAAGTTGCAGCCATAAGAAGGAGGAGGAGGGGGACGGAGGGTGTGGAGGGGAGAAAATGAGAGAGGGAAAGGAGTGAGAGAGAAACAGAGAGGAGGGCTGTAGCCTTTTGAAATGAGGCACCTGTACATTTGAGGCTTGCAAGAACAGGTATGTTCCCAGGGGTTAGGGGCTTTGGAGAATTCAAAGTCATTTCAGTCAGCTCCACTGCTCATAATCTTTGCTGAGACGTGAGGAGGATAGGGGGGATATGATGTTGATACACTCGCACAGGCGTGAACATGTTCTCAAAGGACTGCATGGATGGAATCTGTACTCACACACGTAGACAAACACACAGAGCAGCAAGATAAAAGACAACTGAGAGCGGTTATTTGACCAGAGCTGAACATTTCTGTTCTACTAACAGGACTGTGTGCAATACAAGCAGCGTTTAGATCATCATTATTCTGGAAAAAAAAAAAAGAAGGAAACACAATATATCAAAGAGAGAACGAGAGAGAGAGAGATGGGGGGAGAAAAATGGCTGATGTCCTCATCAATGATCAAAGAGTGAAAGAGGGAGTCGGGCTTGCCTGGTGGCGACATGGTGGAAAGTGGATGAGAGATAAGACTGGAAACAGGAGACAGATGAAGACCCCTCAGGAAAGTGTGTGTTTGTGTGAATGTGTGTGTGTACATGCACATCAGCAAATCTGTTTTAATGTTGGTATCTTCCTCCACTTTAGAAATCTCAACTGTTAACCTGAACTGGGCAAGATTTTCTTTCAAATATCCATTTTTTATGAACACATACTGCAAAGTCTCTTTTTATGGTCACTGGCAGGTATGATTGATGCACCACAAATTTGGTTAATTTAACTATTAGCAGTCTTTTGGCAAAAATGCCTGCAAATGTTAGATGATAACAATCTCATACCTGTGCGGTAATAAATAGCTGAAGTTGCTATCGTGTTGGCTTAGCTTTGCAAAACACAGTCCAGCACATTAAAAACATAACTTATGCTCACACTTTGCTATAATGAGTTCAAGTCAAGAATTCTAAGCGTCAATTCATGCTTTCTGCACCCATGTGTGCAGACTGATTAGAACTTTGCACGTGGACGCAAATGCATTTATGTTTATGCAACAAAAAGTATGCATCACATTTCACGTCATATAAAACAAAGAAAAATACGCAGGGCTCCTTTGGATGGTTCTGAACAGCTGTGACTGTGTATGTTTTTCTACGATACAGCAGCTACTTACAGATTGTCAATGTGATTATTCCTGCTGTGTGTCGTGCAGAGTAGGCAAACACAGCACAAGATATCTGGAGATTTTAGAACTTCCCACTTTGGGTGCTGGTGATAAAGAGGAAAATAAAGGACCTACAAAAGTCAAACAGCAACTACTTCAATTACAACTACTTCAATTACAACTCTTTAAATGATGAAATGATTAAATGATTCCAAATGTGTGGATGACTGAAAATCTTTCCACAAAGCCTCTCTGCACACCAGGCATTTGTTTTGCACTTAATTTGTTTTCCTGCCGTAGGTGCAGTCTATGTGCTTGCAGTGTGGATAGATCATGCAGTTAAAAATTTTGTTGTCACAAATTAAATTTCCGTCATGTCTACCCTTGTGGACCCTTAAGGAAAGCATGAATTGTCCTTAATCCAATACACTTTTTGTCAAATTTCTCCCTCCACTAGTTGGCTGTTTTTAAGTGTACACTGAAAAAAAAATCCAGTCTTTGCCCTGAGCTCTGGCTCTGTAAATGGACCACAAAAAAAGTGGCTCGAACCAATCGACATACTATTAGTATACGTCCTGTATACGTTCAAACTCATGCTCTTTAGTTCTGGTGAAAAGGGGCAGCAGGAGCGAGATGGACGGTAAATCCGGCACATGCTAACTATTCAAAAATAGTAACTGGCTAAATAAATATCTTTCTCCAGAATTGCAGACACCCCATTCAAATAGTGAGCTGTACAGGTGCCTTTATTTGGATTTGGTTATCTTAAGATAATGCTAGGTGAAATGTTTAATTCTGTTTCCAGTCGTTGTGCTAAGCTAAGCTAACTGGCAGTAACTGGTACTTCAAGGTTGTTCTTGCACTATTTGTCAACATAGTCTCCTTTAACTTCAATACACTTGATCCAACGATGTTCAAGCTTTATTGTTCCTTCAAGAAAGAAGGTCACATCTTGAGCCTCCTGATACTCAACAAAAGCATGCATGACCTCATCATCACTCTGAAAAAAAGTGGGATTTCAGTTTGGGAAACAGCAACGTGCATTGGGCTCTTCTTCCACCCGTGCTGTGTGGATGAACACATTATCCTGGAGAAACAGCAGCCAGTTTGAAGCTTTCATCTCCTTCTTGCTTTGATTGCCTCAAACATTTGAGCTTTGTGGACAGTGGCATAAACCTTTATAGTTGACAGTTATGCCTCAAAATGGGAGTTACGCACCTTGTTTTGAGTTAAGACCAAGAACTTTTTGAAGTACCCATGTAGTGTTTTGGTTTGTTGGTTTCAAACGCCACTCTCATTCTCAGGAAAAGTAAAAATTGCCTCAAAACATAAATAAGAAAGAAATTAGGTCCATGCAGTGCTCAATTTCCTGACACCACATTATGCACTAAAAACCCAGTTGGGTTTCTGTCGCTTGAGGCTACAGATGCCAAATTACCAATTATCAGTCCCTCTGTCTCACCTTCAATCATCTCCTCTATCCGCCTCTCCTCACTCTTCCTCACTAGCTCATCATCACTCCCTCTGGTTCAGCGAATTCCCAGCACTCCCATTGGATTTCTCCCTGGTTGCTTCTGACTGCAGGCACAGATTCATCACTCTGAGGAGGAAAACAATGCGTCAGTGAGCCAAATCCCAAACATCTAAATCCCCAAATGAAAAGCCGTTCTGCACATCACTCATGCCGGTCTCAAAGAAGGGATCTTGCGTGAGAGGACATGCTGACATGATACAACACTTTGCCACATGTGCCACCCAGTGGTTGGGTGGCAGTGGAGATGTAAGGACGGCGGTCGGAGTGAAGAATGACTGGAGGACTGGTCGGCGAGAGAAATGTGGCTCGCCATGACTGAAAACAGATCATCTTCCCTCCTGGGTCTCTTTGAAGTCTGTGAGACTTATTTTGTTTTCTGCCGATTTTGTGGTAATTTTGGTGCACACATGACACACACACGCACACGCACACACACACACACACACACACACACACACACACACACACACACACACACACACACACACACACACACACACTGAGGGAGACATCAAAGGAGCTTCAGTTCAAACTAGTAGCCGGTAGACATAAATTCAATTTTCCTTGAGAATCAGATCTTTATATGAAGCAGTGACTCACTTAGTTATTATCTAACTGTACTGAAATCATTTCAACTTTACCAGACTTTCAGTTTGCACGTGGGATAAACCTATAAGTCTGTATTTTTAGTTTAAGTGTGCAAGAGTTGCATTTGAAAACTCATCCTTGATCTTGGAAACAGCAGCTTTCAATCGTATTCCATGATCTTCCTCAATTTGTGATGAATTCCTTGTGCTTTGTGTAGCACAATGGCATGTTTTTAAAAATTAAAATGACCAAAAAGCATAGCCAATTAGGATTATTTTACTTAGTAGTTATTAGAAATTTTAAGCCCTTAAGCCCTGTAAGGTTTTCCTTAAGTTTCAACCGTGCAGACGTCAGTAACAACAGCAACACTGTAAGGACATAAATGTACAACCTCGGCTTCTATGGGAAAGATACACATGGGAGAATTTTAGAATACAGCAATTGCTCCAATACACATCACCAGGTCAGAGTTGGATTAAAAAAAATAGCAAAACTTAAGATCATTACTTCAAAAAATGCTATTTACTCAAAACTAAAATTAGGTAAATTAGCACAATGACTGTGATGTTATTGAACCTTTGCTAAAAATTCTCAACTGCAACTCTACCAAATTTTCAACAATGCTGCATCTATTTTTGACTGAATTTCCAATGCCTAGCAACAATCAAAAGTGGTGCTAGTTTGGTTTTTGTACCAGGCAAAGTCTGGTCCTAGACCCCCAGGGTGGATGGGGTAAAAGCCCTGAAAAACATACAAAGATGAGATTTTCTTGAACAAGAATCTGATGACAGTTGCTAAGTTTAATAGGGATGTTTTTTTTCTTCATGCACAGTTATACTTCAGTTTTCAATGTAAGTTTTTTCTTTCCTCAGCCAAATCCCCCAACATGTCATGTGTACATTTTTTTCTAGAATCAAATAAGGAAGGCTTTTCATGTGGGCAAAGTTGTCCCATTACAGCATGAAAAGAACATTTCCAGGAAAGATGGGAGAGTTTGTGCCACTAAGTTGGCTCACTGAATCAGTCAGTGATCTGTTTTCTCATATAGTTCAAGGGCAAATCTTTTCTAAGAACACACAGGGATAAACACCGGCACTGCTACTTTCATCTTTTCACAAACAGAAACTACGGTTTGGTTAACATTTATGTAAATTAAAACAACCTCTGACTCAAATTTGAAACTCCTGATGCAAACGAAATGTTAGTCTGAGCTGCCGTTGTGTTACCTGCATCAAGAAAGCAGCATTTAATTCGGAAATATGCATTTCTATAGTGTTAAAGCTGGTAGTTCCAGGCCATACATGTCTCTTATTGTTGAAAAATGTGTTGTCTAAGCTACTGTGTTTTGAGAAAACCTGGTCCATTTCAAGCCATCGGGGGTTTTGGTGAATCTGAGATGTGGTGGGTAAACAATGTGAATCTTTTACTTCTGATGAATAAATATGTGTGATGGATGAAGAGATCTCCACTGAATCCTCTCTCCAGCCCAGTAATGTTTGTGAAAGGAAGCACAAGATATTGGAAAAATCATCCCCAGGTAGCAGCTCAAGGGAAAGTTCAATAGGAGCATGTGTAATATAAGTAAATGAATATTAAGTTCCCATTTCAAACTGTAGTAATACTAGTGGTTGGGCAATACTGGATTTTTCAGGTCGATGCAGGTCCATTATTGGTATGTCATCAGATTTTGCAGATTTTTTGCCATGTTCCAATCAAAAAAAATGGAACCAAAATGGCAATAAACTGAGAATATTGTAATATTTAAAAATAATGTTGTTCTTGTTTTGTATGCTTATTATCTTCAACAAAATATCACTGGTAATGTATAGCAGTCACAAATAATAACTGGTTCACTACTGTTGGGTCAACACATATTAATAGTACCTCTGCTCAAAATATTTTACTTTCCAGAAAATCTGAAATTTTTAGATTTTGTAAATGCAGGGGCTGGAATTATTTGTTTTAGAAGGCGTATCAAACTGCAAGTCTTGAAGAGTTTCTCTATCATTAACATAATTTCGACTCCCATTAACGCTATAGTGTAAAGGGAGAATAGGCTCAGACGCTAATGCATTAGCTTCCACTGAAGCTATGTTATGTACACTGCAAAAACTCAAAATCTTACCAAGTCTATTGTCTTATTTTTAGTCAAAATGTCTCATCCCACTTGATTTAAGATAAATTCACTGAACAGGTGACATTTCAGCAGATGGAGGGACTGTTTTAAGACAATGCATCTCATATATCTTGTTAAGTCAAACAGTCTTGAAATTATCTTGTTTTGAGTTGAATTTTGCAATAAAACTCAAAATAAGTTTAACCCTGGTGTCGTCCTGCAGGTTAAAATTGACCCGTTTTAACGTGTAAAAATGTGGAGAAAAAAATATATTTTCACAGTGTCCACATTTTCAACATTTTTGGGAAATCTTTGAACATTTTTTGGTGGAAAAAAAGAAATGTTAAAAATGGTTCTGAAGAACATTCACAAAAAAATCTACCAAAATCCAGCGAAATTCGCTGGATTTTGGTAGATTTTTTTGTGAATGTTCTTAAAGAAAATATTGCAAGCTTTACTGATATATATGTAATCACTTTAGATATTTTTAGGATTTTTTTGGAAGATTTTTACTCATTTTTTGAAAATATTTACAAGAATTTTCTTGCCAAATTTGGGGGATTTTTTTTTTTTTAAATAAAACTTTTAAGGGAAACTTTTAAGGAATAATTGGAATTTTCTTCCTGAAGGTTTTGCAAAATTTCAGAAATTTCAGAATTTTTTTGGCAGATTTTTAAAAAAAATTTTTCAGACAAGGAAACTATATTTTTTGGTGCCCATAATTGAAGACAGCAGGAGAGTTACTACATTTCAAATTAGGAGGTTACATGAAAGCGAAAATCTATTTTTGAGTGAAAAACTGCTTCTTCTTTTTTTTTTTGTTTTTAGCATATCTGGCTTATTTTAAGACACCTAAGCTTGTCTGTCTGTTGTCTGAATGTTACTCCTTTGTTTATTTATCGCAGGACAGGAACGTCTTATTGCGTCATCTGAGGTCCCGATAATGTTTTGAGAAAACTTTTTAAAATGTTGGTCAGAGAACATTCCTCCTTTGTTATCACAGAACATAATCTGCATTCCTGAAAACATCCTCTGAATATTGACATTAAAACATAATATTAACTTTATACACTGCAGGAAATTGAACGTTTTCTCAGGATGTTCTTTGAAAATTTGATCAAGACATTTTCTTTAAAAACTATTAGACCTTGTCGGTAATGTTACCCAATGATGTGGGAACGTTCCCTGACAACTAGGATATCTGTGACAGGCCTAAACTGGCTGATAAAATCATATGGCTCTAAGTAATCCATGCAGAACTAAGGTTAGAGCAGCTCAGCTTGTTGGATGCAGAGACAATATTCTGCAGCTCTCAGGTTTCAGCTCCACCACACTGAATGAGACACCTAGCATCAGCTTTAGAGTTTGATTCAATTATGAGAAGCTAATTTATGAAAACCCTTGACATAACCACAAAAGACAGACACTATTGCTTTCCCTTACAATTTTTTTAACACTATGTATATACTGCAGAACTCAAAAAGTGCTGCATTGTGCGGTTATCCGCACCAGAGGGCAGCAGAAGACACGACTTCTGTGCGGGCAGACTTCAGCCACACAGGATCATGACTGGGACAGGTCAGCTTAACGGTAACACTAAGCCTTACAAACACTCTTGTTGTAGGATTTGTGTGCCACACATATCTGAGCTGGACTCTGGCTGGAGGAAGACGAAGACACAGTCATGATGAAAGATGCAGATTATGACAGAAAGATGGAACATCAAGGCAGATTTCAACATTTTCGGGGCCGGACATCTTCCTTCTTGCCTCGGTGTTGCATCAGATAAATATTGCATCAGATCTGTCCAAGCACAGACCAGCTCATGCATGCTAGTGTCAATCTGACAGATATGGTGATTTCCTGAAATTTTGTTGATGTGTAATCTCTTTTTTTTCTATCTTTTCTGTCATTTTGCATCTTTGGTGAGAGAAATTACTGAAGTTTTTAAATCAACTGAGACTTATTTTGTAAGAATTTAAGTGTGAGTGTCTCCTTCTGTGTCTTATTTAGGCAGATTTTTAATACACATATGTACTTATAGTGTTAAACTGTATCTTCTCATTTTGTTCTTACACATAATGATAGCTGACAGCAAGGCAACACCACATATATTAAGGCCACACGGTCGCATCAACAGGCTACCACGAGGCTCCTGCACAGTGTTGCCCTTCTGTAGCCGAACATTAGTGTTGTTGCTGGCAAATAGTGTTGTTGTTGTTGTTGTTAGTCTACCAGTACAGTCAGAGCAGAGCAAATGTGGCTCATCAGACAAAAAGAGCGCTATGTCAGCTCTCTGTACTAACAAAGCAGGGCTTATCTGGGCGGACAAAGTGCTCGCAGAGACTCTAAGACAATTATGGAGGCGAAGGACAACAAGCATTGTTCCACCGGTTGGATTTGGGAAAATTTATAGAGGATGCATTTGGCTTGACTGTTCTGTTTCCCATAATGTCCCCCAATTAATGGCTGAAATGTCAGAAGCTTTGTGATGCATCAAAGACCAAGAATATTGTTTGCTCCAAAACTAAGAGCATGTCTGAGCGACTGAGAACTGGTGGCGTCTGTCATCTTTTTACTTGTATATGCAAAGCGGTGGACTCCCTATCTGTACATGCACTCAGATATAAAGCCAACTGCTACTAGATATAGTAAAGAGCTGAACGAGTTGCAGCTTTTGCAGGCTTGCAGAGGCTTTCACATCTGCAAAGGCTGAGCTGCAAAGTGGAAATGATAACACAGGAAGTTGATGTAAGATGACAGGAGAGAAAAACAAATGCATTTTTTAACATTTATGAGCTGTAGTGGGAGAAAAAAATGGAGTAACAGGAGACAAGAGGTGGAGGTGGAGGGAGTGGGAAGCCTGCAGGCCGGGCAAACACTGCAGTGCATTGTGGGTGGGCAGCGAGAAGTGCAATTGGAAGGAGGTATATGCAAACACAGCGGCCCACCGCCCCCTGCAGCTGGCTGCAGTCCCAGGCTGTGACCCCACTCACCCCTATTGTCAACCCCGGCTTTGCACCATAACACCACCGTTTACACCAGCGCCCGCCCCGATGAGCACACACGGGCGTTACTGTTTATGCTGCATGCCAGGCCTTCACTGTAGAGACCAGCCCTTTTCTAGACAAAAAACAACAGCAAAACACCACACTAAGTAGATAGCTGCCTCTAATTAAACAGGCACTAGTATTTTTTTAATTAAATCATGACTGCTGGAGCTGGAACATGCTGTAATCTCACGATAATGTTTTTAATTAAGATTATAATGAAGAGAGGATGCTGCAGAGTGCAGGGTGGGACAAAACTGATGTTACTGACAACAACCGAAGCTACAAATAGTCATTACTTAATCCTAATATGCAAATTTATTCAATTTGTCTTCTTCAATGCAGATGTGTCAGATGATCCAAGGAAAATTAGAAATTTTTTTGAGCAATAATTAGTCTCAGGATTTCTATGCAACTGGAGGGAAGTAGTGTTATTGTTATATGTGATTAACTAATTTACATAAAATCATGAATTATTTTAATAGTGGTACATTTAACTGTAAATAAGCAGCTGCTTTTATTAGTAGTGAGAAGGAAAATCTTCTTCTTTTATTTTTATTTTTCTTCTTCAAACTATTCTACAAAATCTACAGCCTTTAATTACTGCATTCATTACCAGCCAAAAAGTTGCAAAAATGATCAAATAAGTATGTGCAGGTTTTAAAATGATGGATATTTCTGCATCGGTTTAAAGATATATGCATTCATTCAATAATATTCATTCAAACCAGGTTATTCCCACTGAGATTTCCAGAAGAGCTTTAGCTGAGAAAAGATCACTGAGACAAACGTAAAACTTGCAGACAAATGGAACTCCACCACAGACCGTAAATACGCCCTCATTCAGCACAACAGTTTGAATAACTTCCATCTCAAGGCCTGGTCACGTCTTACATCACTGTTACGTCCCCATCTGGAAGAAATAACTGTGTTTTCTACGCCCTGAGTCACTTTTTTGATGCTTTTGAGATTCTTCCATTTCAAATTGTGGCTTTGAGGTTCCACCCACCTTAATCACAGACTCCAGCTCTGAGCTGCAGGGAGGATCCACACTTCTACGTTAATGAGTGTAAGTCTGTTTGCACTAGTGTGTGTGTGTTTAAGCACTCATCTAGTCGAGCCGAGCAGCCCAGGTAGACTATACATAGGTTTAACTGCGTCTCTCTCAGAGCCTCCAAGGAAGATTATCTGAATCCAGGTTGTATAACCAATGATTTAAGGCAGCCAGTGATGTTAGCCACTTAGTCTCATGTTAACACTTAAAAAGCAGTTTCTCAACACACCTACACTAAAGCAGTTTTAACTAATTCTACTTCCTTCCAACATAGATGAAAAGGACACGTCAGTAATATGGATGTTAGGAAAATCAGACTCGACTCAAGACAAATCAAGATCTAGAATATCATTTTTTCAGCACATTTACCGTTTTAATACTCACTTCAATAATACATGTTATTTTATATGAAGAACCGAACTCAAAACAAACATTGAAACCAGATGACAGGTTTCCAGTCTTTAACTATGGTGTGACTTGTCATAATAACATTAACATTAAAGTCAGACTGTGTCATCTGTGCTAAACAGCAGCCATTTTGGGAACAATAATTGAGGGGATAATAGTAAATGTTGAAACAGACATTAACTGTATAGTGTAGTGACTCGGTAGCATCTTTTATACAGGAATATCTATTTAAAGTTTGCTGATATTGGCCACCGTAAGCTACTGGAGCCAGACTAAACCTTGGTTTATATTATTGTGTTAAATCTGCACCCGATGCTGTAGCTCTATGCTGTAGGCTGACATTCCAAGAAATGTAACTACACATCACAGCAACAAGTGTGATTGGTCCACTTTCTAGTATAATACTGCATGTACTATCAATGCTTAAATGAATCAAAATGAAGTATGCAATAGGCTGTAAGTATATCTGATTTGCTCATAATGCTAATGCAAGAGCTCAGGTGTGGCCAATATTGAATAAATACCAATCTGTCCCCAACAAATACAGTAGAAGATATGTGTCCTCCATTTACGAACACTGTCCCTAGATGTTGATATTTCACATTTATTTCATTCTACACATGGCTGCATCATATTGCCACACCTGGACACATTATTAGTGATGCATCCTGGGGTTACGGTGTGTTTCGGGTCTTTCAACATCACACATCGTCAAATGTTCGACCCAGTCTGGGCAGATCAAGCCCTAGCTTGAGTCCGAGTAGTGCTTCACCACCCATGGATAGCTATTACAAAACATATTGACGTCTGTGAGGCTATTATAGTGACTCATACAGATCTGAAGCACGTTGGATTAATGTCTGAAGCAATAACGTCGTTCAGGATTCACTGAATGTTGCAGAAACCTGCTATAGTCCTGTTTGCTGCCCACAGCTGGCAGCATTTCAGATCTTTTCCATGACTTAAATAAACACTTGTCGCATGCCACAGCCGCAGAAAAGACAAGTGCTTCTTTAAACTGAGAGTGAAATGTGCATCTATGCATGTAACACAGCAGCAGCAACTTCATTAATGCAGGCTCTGACAATACATACTGTTCCGTCTTATTCCACACATCCAACACATTCCAGGTTGCAGTTATTTGTATTAAAGCTTCTCTGCAGGAATCCTGACATTGTTACTAAGATAAGCACAAAATTACATTTCAGTGTTTCAACTGTATTATGGGAGTGGAGTTACAGTGGTGAACCTGTTGACAACTCTAATAAACCTACATCCCCCTCAGTGTGTGACTGAAAATTACACCTCTGCACAAGAGTCAGTGTTTCATCAGTGTAGATATATACCGATTTCCTGTTTTTGTGTGAGTCTGTATAGATTCAAATGTTTTCAGTGTCTTCTCTTCTCTACGTTAAAGTAATTTCAGTAAAAGTAACTACTTTTCAACGTGTATTAGCTTCGACTCCAACATAATCTGCTCTGTTTCAGCCACCATTTTTTAAAACACATGACGAAACTCAGCACTGTTGCACTGAATCCCCACCACTGGCATTTTGGCATAGTTGTTGCAGAGTGATGCAGACACACAGTAGCATACAAATATCAATGCTTACAACAGAATATGGCCCTTGTGTAGATTCAATACAGGAGTATAAATGAAGTCTAATGCCGGAAATGAGGAAGGGTGCGTTTTATTTTCTAACGAATTACACTTTTTGTTTGTTCAAGGACGATTGCAGTATGTTTCCCTTCAAAGTTTTCTTAGCCTCTCTTTGACAATGCTGCTTTCTTATTCCAATATAATGTCAATGTTTAATATGCATATTCTGCTTTTAAACAAACCTTTGGTCTGCTGACTATAATGATGGTGGATTGAAGTTTGAAACAAAAGTCATTCTACCTTCTAACAATAATAAGCCAGGTGGCGTTCACTTTGAAGCCAGATGCAAATGCTCAACTTTTTATTCATAAGTGAGGCTTTCATCTGGCTGATTAATAAGGCGGAAAGTCCCTCTCTGGTCATTAAAACGCAAATATCTCTTCTTTGCATACCAAGGTTACATATTTGGATGTTCATCTCCATTAAAATAATCCCTTTCCGACTAATAATGGCTTAGATGTAACTCTTCAACGCCTGTTTGCTATGTTTCTGTCCATTCCTCTGCCACTCCCTGCACCTCGAGCACACCAGCTCAGATATGATGCTGTTTATACGCTGTAAAATGACTAATGGAAAATTATAATATGAGAGAAATTCACCCGTTTGAGACGGAAACTGAAGAAGAATAATAACAAACAAAGCCCCACCCTGCAAATTGACATAAATTGATTCGTAAAGTTTGTGATGTATCAAACACCGAAAGTCTGAATCTGTGTTTTTGAGTCTGTCATCAGTGCACTGCAGTTTCCAGATGGAAATGCTCAGCCCTGGTGTTCACAGTTTATTTTGTTCATGATGGCATATAAAAACAGCATTTGTAAATTTTAAAAAGTCAAAAAAACGTGATTTTCACTGAAGCAGGTGTTTAAAAACGCACAACTTTCAAAATGATCTGTACGTCCCTACAGCTCTGTGCCACAACTCGAACCCAAACTACTCAGGAATCGATAATTCACAACATAAACCACTTAATAATTACAGAGAAATTAGAGAGAAAGAAGTTAGGAAACAATTTACCTCAAAATTAAAGTGTGTCAGCGTTTTGATCTCTAAATATATTTAGCTACTAATGGACGGAGCCAGGCTAATTGTTTACCCCAGTTTTCCGTCTTTGTACTAAGATATGCTAACAGGCTGCTGTTTGGAACTTGTTTAACCCTCTGGGCTTCAAAAGCCACTGGCGGATTTGAATGGCATGTTATCTTTACAAAATCACCACAATTAGACCATTTTATCAGAGCAAAAACTCCAAAAACAGTAAGAAATGACAGATATTGAACTTTTTAACAGTTGTTCAAGTAGCCATACGTGATGTGTCATTCCACTGGCAAATTTGACATGTTTTTTACATGTCTCGTTTAAAAAAAAAAAAAAAAAATCTTTTTTCTAATGAGATTCTTAAAAAAACTAAAACTGTTGTGCTCCTTAGTGCAACTGAGAAGTCATCAGTGACGCCGCCGTAACCAACAGTCAAATAACAAAAAATCAGTGTTTACACGAATCAGATAGGAGACAAGTTTAGAAAAAATGAAAATATAAACAGTCACATGTCTATAGTATAGCATAGTCTATAGTCACTTTAATCTGCAATGGTAACACCTGTAGGCACTTGACAGTCTTGATTTCAATTTTTTCATGTTGAAAACACATAATATATAATAAGATGAAATTCAACTTCATTCTTTTTCTTTTTTATGATTTATGCCATTATAATTCTTATTTTTAAGTAGTTTTAGCCATAGTTGTGTTGCTTCATAAAAATGTGGGACTTCATATTGCAGTGAAAACAATCCCACAGTGAGTAAAAATATAACAGGAGCAAAAAAAATGCACAGAAATTGTTTGGGATTCAAAGGGTTACCAGACATACTGTAACAAAGAACAAAATAGTGCGTTAAAGAAGTGTTTGATGTGGATCAGTTGCTTTTTAATGGATAAGAAGCTTCAAAAAGCTCCAGGGCTTCCTTCAAGACGTTTTCTCTGTGTGAGAACTTTACGATCCAGCTCAAGTATTCTCCAAATGCACTTTGCATTCTTTTGAACCACTTAGGCGACACAGACCTTTACATTTTAAGAGTGCTTTAATCTCCTTGTCTCGTACTGTATTCACTGTGCGGTCACTGTTTGTGCTCACATTGTTTTCTTACAACCATGTAAGCAATTCATGTATTAAGAGGATTTTCCATTAAGCACTTAAACGCTCTGTTCTAGAAGCTAAAACAATGCTATGAAGCTAGGAGACACTTTGAAACTCTGCAGACTAAGATAATTTGCATTTAAAACCACACAGCAGAAACATTACAATGTTATCTGACTGTTAAAGTGACAACCTGCACATTTTTTCAACAGCTGGATTGATGACAAATACCTGCTGGCTTTTTACACTGAACAGAATGTAGAAAGACTGACAGACAATACATGACGGACATTTTCTGAATTCTCTCCGGTTGTTACACCTCAGTCCCACTCTCGGTTCTGCGTAACTTGACAGCTACAAATATATCGCAGGTCACCTCTCTGACGTGATATTTATCTTTCCCATCATGGGACACCCCCAACTAACTTTCCATGTCCGAAATAACTTTCTATGATTCATCTCATGACAAAAGCGTTGCGTATAATATTACCTATTTAAGCCCATTCACTTTCTTGACATAAAGAAACTTGAAAACAGGAAGTCCAAAGCTACACATATTTCCCCATTAGCTCTGACCTACTATGTATATTGGTGGAAATAAAGCACATCCTGTTTTCTTTCTTCAATACTACACATCATAAACCCAGATTCTCACTCTCTCTGGTGTTGACTCTCAGTGCTGGTAAAGCTTCACAAACATGCCACTGTTTGCTCTCCATGCTGCAAATTACTGCTGCTGGGGTGACAGACTGCAGGGGCAAAGGGCTACAAGCTGTAAGCAATAATGGCGGCCAGACACCGCAAAAATGTGAATTCCTGTTTGAGGACAAACAGGAGCTCCAGGAAGAGAGCGTACTTGTGAACTGCTTGATGTGTTTCTTCCCTGCAGTCTCTCGCTGTTTACTTTAGCGTGGCACTGTAATTTGAAACGATATATGACCATCTGTTGACGCACTGCTACACACTCTCATCACATTACCAACATTGTAAACTAGCAATGTCGTAAACTATCAGTTCATATCTTTCACTACAGATTCTGTATTGAATACATGCGGTGAGTTGAGCAATCCACCTCTTGTTTTGTTCAAAGCAAGCAGCAATGTGGTTGCTCAGCTTTCTTTTGTTGGTGTCACCACATCCGGTTGTTTTGCTGTGTAGCAAAAAAAAAAAATACTAAGTTATGATTTACTCCTATGTCTCAAACAAATCTGCATAATTTCATTACAAACCTTTGTCCATGAAGTTCAATGAACAAACAAACAAAATCAATCTTCACTTTTAGTGTATCAAAAACTGAGTAAACTTAAATTTCACTGGTTTAAGAGACCATAATTTGTTATTTATTTCTTAATGTTGCAAATTAAATTCATCTTACACGCATAAATGAATCATCACAGCATAGAAATCCCACAGGCTGTCATACTAAGAAAGTGCTATACTGAACTATCTAAGTTACTTAGTGTCTAAGTTCAGCAAACCATCCTAAAATAATGTTATTTAAATTCCTACAAAAAATGAAATGAAAATCTCCTTTGACAGGAATTACTGAACAGACAAGATGAGCAGTTCTTTACAGGAAAAAGGAAATAAACACTTCAGGGAAGATGTCAGTGGTGAGGCCTGCAGTATTTGTTTGATTGGATTCATTCGAAGAAGAAAAGAATGAGGAAACAAGACAAAGAGCAGGAAAGGAAGCATACACATGCCAAAGAGAGAGGCCAACTAATAGTAAATTGGAATCAAGTGAAAGCAGGTTAAAGAAAAGCAAGAATATTTTAATCTGTAGCTGCATTTATGTTCTCAAAGGGAGACAATACAGATTAATAGGATAAAAAAAAACATGAAACTTACTTTGTTTATTTTTTGCTGCAACGCAATGATTTTTTTGTATTAAACAATTTCTGAAAATGTTGAAATATGCACATTATGTTTTATTAAAATGCCATAGTTTGCATCATTTTTAGAACAGAAAAACATTTTTTTTTCAGTTTCCTTTGTTGACATATTAGAGTCAAAGTTTGGAGTTTGGATGTCTTATTTTATTACACTACAAATCAAAAAATATTTTCAACAAAAAAACCCGCAATTTTCGCAATATAACATTCTATAAATCAGGCTGTGAGTGATATAAAAATAGATCCCTCAGGAAAAACCTTCAGGATATATGTGGGTAGAAATTAAACTGCCAGCTGAATCAGAAAATAATGTCACTGGCCAGAAAAAAAAAAAAATATAATGTTCTATAAATGAAGCTTTGAGTAAAGAAAGAAAAGAAATTACATATTTTAAGGTAACCAGTCTTATAATATAACTGTTTAGAACTGAAATTGAGAGATGCAAATAGACAGTATAGCAAAATGAACACTTTAATATATATTCTGGTGGTTTTCTTTCCACTAGTTTAAAAGAAGATACACTACAGAAGCAAAATCTTCCAAAACTGTCAGAACTACGAAGTGTGACAATAATGATAAAAGTAACGACTGCTATGTTTTGTGTGCAGCATCTCACTTTAATTAAAAGTGCTATAAAATCTAGAGCCTTTGACTTCTTAGACCAACACAAAGTGCAGCTGTAAATACTGCATGTGTCAACAGAGTGAAAGTACAACAGGTTTATGGTGTGTCATGGACAGAGCAGGTCTGCTTGAGTAGCATCTGATGCAAACCAGAGAAATAAAGAGAAGAGACTGAAAAAACACACATTGTTGACTTGAACCAGTGTTGATGGGAAGTTACACCAACAAGGAAGTCAGTGTTAAACTTCTAATGCAAAATTTCATCAGCACTGCGACCAATCCGAGGCCGTAAAGCAATTGCGTCAGCGGCGCCGAGAGCCAATCAGGTGTCACCACGACAGTAGAAAAGATCGCAGACGCAGCTCCTCTTAGCAAGCAGTTGAAGACAGTCGGGCATCGGGCGAGCACGGAAACCTCAAGGTTTCTACCCAATTTATCACGGATACCCGCTCATTTCTGATCTCACACAGCGCCGACGGGATATTAAAACATGGTGGTGGTAGCAGCGGGTGCCGGTGGCGCCCACAAAGTGCTCCTGATATCCGGGAAGCAGACCGGCTCCTCTACCGGCTCACAGACGGCCTTCAGCCGGCCCATCTCTGTCGTTTTACCGTCAACGGCCAACCAGGTGTCGTCGGACTCAGACTCCAACACTTCCTCGGGGCCGCCGGTGCGAAAAAGACAGAGGCTCACACACTTGAGTCCGGAAGAGAAAGCACTTCGCAGGTTAGTTTTGTTTAAAAATACTTGTAATTATACGTGGGGGGCTGTTTCTAAACACGGCCATTGTTCCTGGCAGTGACACGCCCAAACATATTGATTCTTTAGCACAATACTAATCTGCTTTAAATCAAAGCGGTATTCTGCATCGACTGGTATTATAAGAAGGCCATTTAAGCTGTTTAAAATTGGCCCAGAAGGCGGTTAAATGGCTTCCTATCTCCTCTGTACTTTGAACTAGCTTGTCAAACAGCCAGCTGAGGCTCTGACAGCGTCTGGACCCGCCCGGACACTGATATCCTGGTATGCCTGCGTGGCAGGAACATGGCCGGTGATTGCGCAGTACTCTGAACCCAAGTCCTGTCAGAGAGGGGGGCTTAGTCAGCATCACGGAAATTATGTGTTTTTTAAATTCCCCTACTTCTGTTTTTTTTTCCTCCTAGGAAACTCAAGAACAGAGTGGCAGCTCAGACAGCCAGAGACAGGAAAAAGGCCAAAATGGGAGAGCTGGAACAGCAGGTCCTAGAGCTGGAGCTGGAGGTAATTTTGGTTTTTAATGGGTTTTCTTTAGTCATCTAGGCAGGAAAAACCTCAAACATCGGTCCCATTTTCATCCCAACATCTCCAATATGTCATCTGATGTTGCAGCAAGCATATATCCCCTTTCTAAAACTACTGCCACCAAATGCACCACAAATGCTGTGTTCATGTCGCATAAGATATACAAATCAGCTCTGTGTAGTTTCATTCCTAGTTTTGTTTCATGCACCAAGACACTTCATGCTTCACTTCCCAATAAACGGTTGCAAGTTTCATGTACAAACATCTGTTTGCTTTTTTTTTTTTCTCTCCCTTCCATAGAATCAGAAACTACACATTGAAAACAGGCTGCTTCGGGAAAAAACGAGTGGCCTCCTGACAGAAAATGAGGAACTGAGACAGAGACTTGGGTTGGACACCCTCGACTCGAAAGAAAAGGTACGCTTGTAATGCAGAGTTAATTAAAAGGAAAGTGTGGTGGGTTGGATTGCAGGGATTGAGGAACTTAATTTGCTAATTTTTTTTCCTCCCTTTTTTTTTTTTTTTTTTTTTTTTTTGTCAAAGGTTCAGGTTCTGTTGTCCACCGGGAACGACGCAGGTTTGGGGATCGGGTCTTCTGAGTCCGCAGCACTCAGGCTACGTGTGCCTCCGCAGCAGGTGCAGGCCCAGCAGTCCCTAAATCTGAAGACTTCTCAATGGATACAGATAGTCCTGACTCTACAGACAATGAGGTGAGTCTCTGCCAAGATTTGTGGCTTGAGCTTTACAACTACGTTTCCAAGAAAGCTTTGTAGTAACACCAGAGTTAGGTCATGGGTTACTGGGCTAATCCTGTTTCCCTTTTTCTTCCCCCTCCCTCTCCAGTCTGATTTGCTACTGGGCATTCTGGACATCCTTGACCCAGAGCTGTTCCTCAAGTCTTGTGAACAGGAGTGCGAGGAGCCGCAGGTGTTGCTGGTCGGAGGGGGGGACCCAGTACCTGCCGCCACACCTGCACCTCTGGGGGCCCCATCAGTTAAGCTGGAGACCCTTAATGAACTGATCCACTTTGACCACATCTACACGAAGCCCATGGAGGAGGTGAGCGGTGGGCAGAGCAGCGACTTGGAGAGCGACGAAGATGAGAAGATCGACGAGGCTTCCTTCCCCGTTACCGAGGTGGTGGTCGAAGAGGAGACCGTCTGCATCAAAGACGAACCGGAGGAAGTGGTCATCCCCACCTGTGACGATCACAGTCAGGTGGATGACTCTTTCTCTGGAGGCTCCTCCACTGCCCTCAGCAGCCTGGAGAAGGAAGCCTGCCTTGCGGACACCTACAGCGACTCCGGATATGAAGGGTCCCCTTCCCCTTTCAGCAACATGTCCTCTCCCTTGTGCTCAGAAAGCTCCTGGGACGACGTGTTTGCTAATGAACTCTTCCCCCAGCTTATCAGTGTCTGAATTCAGCCCAATAATATATGATGTATATACTCACAAGTAAAAGCTAATGTGTAGCTTCATTAACTAAGGCTAAGCACCCATAGCTTTATAGTAACATCTGAATCGGCTCGTACGTGGGCTAAAGTTAAGCACATAATCTCCTTTTATTACAGCAGGTCTGTACCACTAGCGATGCTGCATTGACTTGTGGTAGATGGAGTTCATGATGGCTTATTTTTAGCGAGACTTGATTAGACAGAGGATTTAAGATTGCTAACAAATCTTTCACTCACTGTTCACAATGAAATGTGGGTGGAATCCAGTATTTGTAAATTTATAAGGGGGAAAGGGGACCGATCATTTAAATATTACAATTTATTTATTTGTGTATTCTGCTTCGGAGTTGTATGTCCGCATGTACAAAATGTTTTCTTCTAATTTTTGACCGCTCTCCTTGTAGTCTAATTACTGCATTAAAAATTTTTTGCATCGCATTTTGTCTCATTGTTTGAATAATTGCATTGTATCTACAGAGGGAGAAATGGACAGATCTGGTAATTCATACTTAAAGCTGATACTTTTCAGGAAAAAAAATGCTGCTGAAGTGACTTCACTTAAGTAAAAATGTACATTTCAAGTCAGCTGTCAGGCAAATTTGTCAAACATCTTGGCTCAGTCATGGTAAATATCTTCAGGTTGTTTCCACTATACTACATATACTATCCCAGCTCAAGTATTTATTTATTTATTTATTTTTTTTCACAATTACATTCAACTTCCCAGACATTTCTCTTAATGGCAAATTCCTTGTAACATATGACCTACTTTTACTTCCTTGGGAGGTTTGTGGTATTAGTCATTGGAAAAAAAAAAACCTTTAAGGTTGAACAGCTCATAACTGTGGAAAGTCACTGTTGCTTATAGAGCACATTTAACCCTTTGATGGGTATCTCTTGACCCATGTTGTGCATCAAAGGGTTAAAACAACTGACATTGAGACATTGAGCCAGAGTGCTTCTTAATTCCACATTCTTTTACCTAACAAGTACAAATATTAAGGTTAATTATGACCCTGCGATATCATAAAATCTATGCAAAATATTGTTTTTATATATATATATATGTGTGTGTGTGTGTATATATACATACATATGTATATATATATATATATACACACATACATATGTATATATATATATATATATATATATACATACATATGTATATATATATATACATACATATGTATATATATATATACATACATATGTATATATATATATACATACATATGTATATATATTTACCTGATTTATTTGAAAGGTAAGGTTTAGGCCTTGCACTTACTTCATTTGAAGTGCTCACAAGCCAAAAAACATGGCAAACATCTGGCAAAGACAAATATTTATCCAGGTGATAACTCCAAAAATAACATAGTTGCAGCCTTAATGGAAACGTGCTCCAACCACTAACAGATCCTTCAATGTATACAGAACTGAAACACCAAATATCTGTCAGGGTATCTTTAAACCAAGTGTATTATCTTTACAGTTTACTTCAAGTCACCGACTGTTTTTTCTCTCGGACATGAGATATTAGGAGTTTCAGTTATGCAAGTAATGGTTGATTAGTCTGTTGAATGCTTACTGTTCTTTCAGTTCAGTATGAACACACCGAGGTTTAGTATTCAGGATAATTTCAGCAGATTTATCGAGTCTGTTTAACCAACGTTATGTTAAACCTTCTAATCAGCTTGTGTAACTCTGTCGTGTTCATCAATCTCCTGGTCAATTTATTTTACCTCCATTGGGATAAAGTGTGTTTTTCATAGATATCTGGTCCCCCTTCCTCATTTGTGAAATACAAACATTACATGTCCGGACACAGTGTTTATACTCCCTATCTCTCCTGTGCAGCACAGCCTTGCATTTCTGGGAAGGAGGCCTGCTTGCGTTACATAACACTTCTAGTGTAGCAGGGAGTTTCCGGGGGAGTCTAACCTGAGACAGGTTTAGTCTTCGCTTCCCAATGAAAATAGGTCAGTCCAAGTATTGTAGATTCTTTAGCTGAGAATAGGCAGAAGAAGAGCACTGCGCCTTTCACCCAAGGCCTTTATTCTAATCACAATGAGGCCTCATTCTGTGTTAGAGGAGACAGTTGGCCCTTTTTGGAGCTCCTGAGGTTGTTATTGGTGTGACCCACCCACCGAACAAAAGCCCCCTGGAGTCCTTGTCGCCGTGTGAACCGATATCACGTTTTCTGATGCAACGCTGATGTAATTCATCTTAACTCTGCAGGACCTAGCTGCCTGCCTTCATTAGCTTTGATTACAAAGCTTTGTAAAGTCCTTCCTTTGCTCAAGATTCGGAGAAGGTGCACACCACAGCGATTTATGTAGAATAGTGTGAAGGTAGACACTCGTCAACTCAGCTATTTCAGTGTAATTTGATCTCCATCCTGTGTTGTTGTGGTAGGTTGAAGAAAACCGCACCAGCCTTTGACGTAGGTTTGCTTAAGCTACCCCGAAACAGTGTGGTGAGAAGTTCACCATTTCCTGCCTTCATATGTGCAAACCACAGCAAAGGCTAAATTAACCTTACAGCTGCTGAAAAGTATCTGCTGAAGGAGGTCTTTCGATTTCGGGCTGTGGATTCTGGTTTATTTAGGGAAAACAGACTCATTTCTGTTTCAACTTGGTACACATATATGCCAGGCACAGTTTTTGTTTGTTTCATGTATCATGCAAAATAAGTTTTTACATGTTTTCAGTTAAATAACCAGCTTGGTAAGTTTGGCAAGATGACTTGATGATGAAAAAACACTGCCAAAATCCTTCCACTGCCTTAGCCACAATTGCATCTTTGTATTTTTTCACTTGATTCCTGGTTATTAAATATCCCTGCCAAAGTTCTTATCTAATGTCGAGATGAAGCAATTTTTTTAGTCAGAGCAATTGATTTAAAGTGGCCAAAACTTTTCCTATCAGCTGTTTGGAAACGCCGCTAAGAAGTGATATACAAAATCAGTAAGATACCGAAAAACATTTGGAAATCTGAACGTTTAGTTGAGCACCATGTAATAAGTAAGGGGCACTAACTTATGTAACTTAACTAATATACTCATTTAATCCTTAAAATGTCAATCATGAAGAAAAAATACACTGTTACATCAACATTTAAGGACATCACACATCAAATAGAGTGATTTGCATCTTGCTATTGGCCACAGTTGGATTGGTTAACCACAAAAAATTTAAAGCACGTCAACAACTACGGCATAGCATTTCAAGGATGCTGCTTGCACTGTTCTGACTTGATTAGGGAATGCTGCAATGTAGTTTTTTTTTTTTTCCTGCAGAGAACAGGGTAAGAAAATAAATCAGCTTTAGCACAGTGCAATTCAACTGTCAAACATAGGCTTGTAGATACTGATCTGCAATGTCAAATCTCCTTCATAGATCTTAACTTTTGCTATCAACCTGTTTGGTAAAATTCCGTTTTGTCACTTGTACAGTAATTTAGCCATGTGTATGATATTCGATCTGTAATTATCCATCTTTCCATCCATACATCCATCTTTCTTCCATCGATCCAGAGTCAGCTGTTATGGCAGCAGAGTTTCCTGCTCCTACTGGGAATCCCAAGGTGTTCCCAGGCCAGATGAGATATGTAACCCCTTTAGTGAGTACTAAGTCTATCATGGAGACGTGACTGGAAGATGACCAGGAGGTATCCTAATCAGATGCCTGAACCATCTTAGCTGGAATCTTGTGACAAGAAGCAGCAGCAAATCCACTTGGAGATCTTCGTTTTATTGCAAAGGCTGAGCCCAGCCACTGAAACCAAGTAATTCTGGCTGCTTGCACCCACGATCTTGATCTTTTGGTTACTACCCAGAGTTCATTACTATAGATGAGGGCTGGAACGTAGATCGACTGGTAAATGAACTGCTTTGTCTTCCGGCTCAGCTCCCTCTTCACCATATCCATGTACAATAAGCGCATTACTGCTAACACTGCACCACTTTGTCTGTCCATCTCAAGCTTCAATTTCCCATCACTCTTGAATAAGATCCCATGACACCTAAACTCCTTCGCTTGGGGCAGCAACTCAGCCCCAACCCAGGGGGAACAATCCACCAGTAGAGAACATTGACCTCAGACTTGGAGATGCTGATTCTCATCACAGCTGCTTGACACTCAGCTGCATTTTTTTGGTTTTCAGAAGCCAATAGAACCATGTTACCTGCAAAAAGATAGGTGGCTCTTAAAGTTCCCTTAGTTTTGAAATGCAACTTTCAATATTTTACAGCTATTGGATGGTTAAATAGTGCAACACTGATCCAAAGTAGCTGTTTATGTTCAATAAAGTATAACAGAAAACTGACCCTAGATCTGCTGTAATTCTCTCTCTTTCAACCTCACATAATCTTCCACCCATCCATTATCTATACACCGTTTAATCCTCATTAAGGTCCCGAGGGGCTGGAGTCTATCCCAGCAGACTTAGGATGAAGGCAGGACACACCCTGGACAGGTCACCAGTCTATCACAGGGCTACATATAGAGACAAACAATCACAGTCGCATTCACACCTATGGACAACTTACATCACCAGTTACCCTTAGCATGTCTTTTGGTTGTGGGAGGAAGGCGGAGAACCTGGAGAAAACCCACAAATGCACAGGGAGAACAAAGCAAACTCCACACAGAAAGATTCCAGGCCGGGAAGCAAACCAGGGATCTTCTAGCTGTGGTTCAAAGGTGCTATTCACTGAGTCACCTCATATAACCTGCAGGCCATATTTCTTGATTTTTTAATACGGTTTTGTATGTTATATCACACAGATGATATCATAGATATTGTGTCTTGCAGCCTGCATTAGTAAACCCACTGCAGCCAGCTTGTTTTCTCCATTTAAGTATTGTTCTAACGTGTTGCTAACCAATACTACAGCACCAGAAACTGGATTTAAATACAGTCAGTATAATAAGATCATTTTATGATCGGCACCTAAATTTTTTCATTGTGTCTTGTTTTCATCGGTGTGAAAATGGCCCAGATCAAACTTTGGTTGCGGGTGTCGAAGTTCAAGCTTAAATTAGAGCCAGACTTGTCATGCTAATATGACACAGTTGTCACCTATGCACGGATTTGGATAAACCTTACAGCATGTCTCGAGTTACTGCACTCAGCAGTATTATAAAGAGGATTGCTCAACCTACACTGGCAGCTGCCACTTCAGTGTAAACACAGGTTTACAGTTGGAACTTTGAAGCTCCTCATACTAAACTGGAAGAACAGTGTTTTAAAATGTTCATCTAAACTGAAAACCGCAGGGTAGATCTGTTCCGACACAATAACAGAAAGTCTCTCAAGTGTTGAATTTGCTTAGAATGGCTGCATAATCTGAATTCTGAAAGATAAACAAAAGAAAACGAAACGCACCAGCTGATCAAACAGAATTTAAAGACAAAGTGAGTCGAGGTCAACGCAGCACGAAGCGCACAACATGGCTCGTGACAGTTTTCTCATGTGAGGGGTGATGCTGGTTGGGGTTAAGCTGTTGTCACACACTCTGCACTGAGCGGGTTCAGTCACCTGACCCAAACCAGGAATGAAAACGGCTCAAACAGCCCCTCTGGCCTTCTTTATTAAAATGCTAATGAATGGTTGGTCACAAGCTCGGGAGGGGAAGGGAGCCTTGGAGTTAAGGGCACTTTATGAATGATTCAACTGGGAAAAGTGAGTCATCGTGTCCGTAATGGCCAACAAACAACATCTGTCCATCTCTATTCACGGACATCAAGGAACACGATTCAGCAACGTGTTTAAAAGGCACACCGCTGCACTCAGTTATCTGTAAATAACCAAAGCTGTAAATCCAGTCTCCCAGCTTCACCAGGCATGTTTCAGTTCCAATAATAGACACCACAGTAACTGTTTTTGACTTGTCTGGATTTTAGCGACGTCACATGTTCAAATGACTATTTAGCATGCAGCAAAGCAACATATGTGGAAAAAAAAGCCATCAGTCACCAGTGTTTTATCTGCATCATCCAGTCTGAGCTGTTTTTTTTTCTTCTTTTTTTACTTGCATGAGATAAAAGAAAAACAATGCCAACACGGCGATCCCAAACCTCCAGGGTTGAGCCAACCACTACAACTTGCATCACGGCTTCAGTGCGTGTGTAAACAAGTGACATATGCGACGAGTGATGCACACACACCAGGATACGCTCACACACTCCACACATGCACTCTTCACCCTTGTGCTCAGTCAAGGTAGCCTCCTCTCAAGCTGTGAGAGAGATCGTTATCCTCAGTTACCACCGGCAACAAAGGATGGTCAGTCGAGTGTGGCAATGCATGTCTGATCCGCGGCACTGAGCCAAAGCACACTGAAGGAACACTGAAGCTTCTTATGAGAGTCAGGCGTGTTCCCGAAAGTCACAAACAGGCAGTTCTACATGGAATGTTCAATAGTAGGACTGTTTTTAGATAGAAGCCAGACTCGGTGGTTATGCAAATGTGTTTCATTTTAACTGCTGGACCTCGAGGCTTCGTGCTTCCACATCACACTTATGCCAGTCGTATAGTGGATCACAATTAGCTCCAAACCTGTCGTGATATCCCAAAAATCATGTTCATATTCAAATCTAAAGTGAGCACAAAGAAATTTCTAGTCTTCTAGTGTCACACTGCTCATGCATTGTTCTGCACAGTGAACATCCAACTGCAGCAGTAAGAAAAACGAGAGAGTTTTGGGTAGATCAAGGCCTCAAATATTCATTCAAAGCTAACACTGCTGCATAATGAGATGCCATGTTTTCTTAATTATTAGTTTAAAGAGGTAAATGTACAACGTAAGATGGCAAACATCCCACTTGTAGATCTATACCTGCACAAGCCGTAAAATCCAAAATAAAGAGACTATAATAAATCAGCTAAAAAAAGAAACTTGTTAAAACCATAAATTAATGTAGGATATATATACTACCATTCAAAAGTGTGGGGTCATTTAGAAAAGTCCTTATTTTTTTCAATGAAGATAACATTAAATTAATCAGAAATCCAGTCTAGACATAGTTAATGTGGTAAATGACTATTGTAGCTGGAAACGGCTGATTTTTACTGGAATATCTCCATAGAGGTACAGAGGAACATTTTCAGCAACCATCACTCCTGTGTTCTAATGCTACATTGTGTTAGCTAATGGTGTTGAAAGGCTCATTGATGATTAGAAAACCCTTGTGCAGTTATGTTAGCACATGGACAAAAGTGTGAGTTTTACTGGAAAACATGAAATTGCCTGGGTGACCCCAAACGATAGTGTATCTATATAAATATATATATATAACATATATAACCCTAACCATATATATATACACACACACACACACACACACACACACACACACACACACACACACACACACACACACACACACACACACACACATTTTAAATTTCCTATCAGATATAACCTAAACTGATCAAAATATATACAAAGAAATATCACACTGATCTGAGTTGGACAAGAAATCCAAACATGTTAGAACCAACTTACAGCACCAAGACCAACATAACTAGCAACTAATACGCTAAAGTGGGGCTGGTTAATAGGATATACTTGAGGAAATACTGCCAGCAATTAAAAAATAACTAAAATTAAAAAAGGACAAGAACAAAGATATAATCAAACCTTCATTCACTCTTCCACAGGTTTTCATTTCAGTTAAATCCACCAGCTTTAGTCTGTAAATGCTGTTGTTTGCACTTTATTGTGACTCATTTATTTAAATCACTGAAGAAATAAAGTCCAATCTTAAAGAGAGACAATATAACCATGTTTTCCTTTAAAAATCAATAGTAACAGCTTGTTTTGGAACAAAACCTAGCGTCAGCAAAATGAGATAATTTTGAACATTGAATAGCAGCAGTTTAATGGTGGCTTCCTGGAGTGATATTTAATAGGCACAAGCTAATGCATGCTGCGGGACGACTGGCGTCACACATTACACAAGGCCTCATTGCCATGGTTTCACTTCCTGTACATGTGGCAGGTCTGCAAGAGGCAGCCTGTCTGCTGAAAGAAAACATTAATCACTTGGATTCCTCCTACACTGCGTGTCAGATTCTCCCTTTGAAGCTCGTCTCAAAGGCATCGGAGCCATGAAAGGAAGATTCAGGGGAGATCACGGTGATTTAAGCTGCAAATCATGAATTATCTTGATTTCATCTAAAATGACTTCAGCTTGTCATAACCTCGGCACAAGTTTTATTTGATCTGCCGTCTAATTCTGAAGTCCAAACTTTCTGAGAGAGGTAACAGCTTTTAGAGTTTAGCTGTAGTTATATGACAAACCAGAACTTTTGGACGGCCTTTCACTGCCTGAAGTCATCTGTGTTTGCCAGCAACAGTCTACTTAAACATGATCACAGAGCTCAGACAGGGAGGCATGCACACACATTTGCAAGCCAAGTTTGGTAATTCCTGTTTGGAATTTCAGCTTTCATGTGTTTTCATCGGGAACACCTGAGACAATAAGCACTTTTTAGCTGTCACAGCTTGTACGGCGTCTGTTGTAATATTAAACATCCCACGGTGACCAGGTTCATGATTCATAGATCAATACTGTTGATGTCAGATGAAAACTTTGTCCTTTCTGACAGCTTTTTACAAACTAAAGGGGAAGTAACATTTGACCAATTGTGAGTCAGAACTACAGGAAAACAAAGCTGGCTTTTATACTGCAAAATCTAACCAGATATAGCAGGACATTCTGATACTTAATATATAATATGCATACTAAATATTTTATTTTTATTTTAATTTTAGAATTACAGCAAGTTACTGGCAGCTGTGATCACCAGTATTTTACTGTATTGTTACAGAGTTACTATTCTATTATATTAAAGCAGCTACTTAATGTATAATTGACTATTAACTCTCTACAACAATATGAGGTTTACGGTTAAATACTGTAGCTGGACTTACCAGTGCTATCCTGTATTTTTACTGAGTTGTCACTGTAATCAACATTCGCTGTAGCTTTGTCCTATTTGCATTGTTTCTCATTTGTGTCATTTTGTGTCTGCTCTTTGTCGTTTTATGTCTCGTTTGTGTTGTTTTTGTGTCCTGTTTGTGTTGTTTCGTATCATATTTGTGTTTTGTGTCCCATTTTTGTCATTTTTTTGTCTAGTTTGTGTCCGTTTCTTTAAATTCAGTTCATACTGTCAGTTTTTAAGATAGAGTACTTTTAATAGTCAGTCTTGCTTTTGACCCCTAAAAAGCATCAGATTTTAGTTTTAGCTGTATTGAAAACAGTACATTACTGCTAGAATTTGGCTGTATTTTTACTATTTTTTGTTGTTTTGTGTCTCATTTTTGTCATAGATAGTTTAGTTTTATACAGTAATTGATTACAATGTGGAACAAACGCCAGTTATTGGATAACCACCAAAAAAAATAAAAAAATAAAAAACATGTAGAGGAAGAAGCAACTAACAAAACTTTGACAATCACTGAGGGAAAACTGACAGCTTTCAGTACTATTTCCATTTGGGCAAGTTGTAATTATTTACTCATGTCAGCTGGAACTGACCAAATCTGGGAAAGGAGTTTCCGTCTCCTATGAGGCATATTGCCTCACTTTTTGAAAATGAAAAAAATGACCTCAAGCAACCGTAGAAACTTTTTTTTTGGGAAACTGAGGACACTTTTTTCAAACGGTTTTATGCGATACTTCAGAATGCACATAAAAATGCATTATGGAGACACGCCTTATGAGGCACACTGTTACTTTGAGGTAAATGCTACAGTTAACTAGCTAACATGTTGACAATGGCCAATGCCATTAAACAGATGGCTTTGCAGATGTAATATTAATCATGTTCACAGATTTAGTTTCGTGTATTAACATGCTAACATGTGCTTGTTTGTGCCAAAGTAAAGCTGGAATTAATGGGAAAGTAACCGTTTGAGATATTAAGCTGTAAATCAAAGTATATGATGGTGCGAAACAAACATTCAGAGTCATTAAGATTTATTGTCTGGGAACCACGAGTGTTTGTACAAACTCAAACTTAAAACCAAAAACCAAAGTTGTGGAACCAACGAAGAAATTCTATCATACAGCCACCAAACTAGTGCAGCTACAAGTCTTTAAAAATGGTTGGAGAGTTCATCCAAGAATGATTTGTAATCGATCAGCTGAAGTCCCAACCAAGCTGACATACTGTACAGTAATGGTCAGATGTGAAGTAGTCTTCAGTGACAGTAGAGCCACACGCTTTCACAACTGTACCACAACAGGTGGTTTCCCTCCTTACTTAAAGCTAACAGTGCTCAGCTATTTTGGTCAGTGGTGAAGACGGCCTTCAGCCTTCAGCCTGCTGTGTGTGACAGTGACAAGTCACTTTGAACCAGGGTGAAATGGCATTTGTCACAGTGACATCAAAGCCTAAATAATCACTAGCTTTTATCCTGATAGATCTCTGGAAGAAGAAAAAAAAACTATTGGGGTGGAAAATTAGAGCGCCTGTGTGACTTTGAGCACAGTGTCGGTGCCCTTCGCTGTTTGAGCAGCGATAAGAGAGTGTCTACATGTGCAAAGAGGCAGCTGCAGGGAGTTTATCAGCAGGACAAAGGGCTGCAAAGAGAACATGCAGCCATTACAGCTTTTACATTTGATATCTCAGCCACTCTGCAATCTCCTAATGACTACTGTAATATTTTCAAAGAGCATCAAGGATTACAAACAATATACGACCACGTACAACTGCTTGTAGACGCACTACTGCTAAAGTATCTACCTTTCACAACAACCCAGCTTTTTTACGTAATAATTTAAAGATCCAGTTTTTTGTTGCATAACGTTTTACCACCAACACTACAAGCAGCCAAATTCACTTTCATAACTACACAAGCTCAGAGGCTGCCACTGGTGGAGAGTAAATATTGAATTTTCCTGTAGGCGGCTGTGTGCTGTGCTTTTGATGTGATAAGGTGGAAAGAACACAAGGTTTGAAGATCAGGACACCTACACGATGTCATCCTCATGGGCCTTCTGTCATTTTTAATTTAACAAATTTTCTGGTATAATTTACCACAAGAAGGAGGATTCTGCTGCTTGTGTTTACTTCTAACAGCTTGCATTGGTGGAGATAAGTTTTATCCATGAAAAGAAAATGCTCATTTCCAAATTTCTGCTGTTTTACCTTGTTCTTTTCACTCAATTTCTCTTACTAGTTTTTAGTTTCACTTCCTCTTTATTGTTCTTCATTATGTTTCTCTGTAAAACTGAGCTCTAGTTTCAGGTTAGTAACACAAGATCATTTAGGATCCAAGAGCCATACTGGTGTTCTCTCCTCAGCTTTTCTCTTTGTACTCAGAGGCTCGACTCCACGGTTTCTAAACTACTGACATACTTAGTTGTTAAAGTTGTTAAAGACCTCCACCAGTGAAATACATTTTTTTATGTTGTCAAACTGGTCATATGGTGTTTTTTAAAAAAATATATGCTAGAAGACGCATCCTGTTTTTATAATAAGCAGAAAACGTTGTGGCTGAGCTTTTCCACTTTGAAACTGCACTGTCCTGAGTGTCTCACAAACATGGATTAATACAAAGAACCAATCTCAGGGTGGGGCATCGGTATCAATATACTTCCTCAGAATCGGTTTCTGGTTCAAACACGTATGGCTGAAATATTCCAATAATAAAACTTATCATTGTGTAGCGTTTGAACAAACTTTTAAGGGAGCTGGTGTGCTCAAGAAACAGGCGGGGATCCATACATTCCAGAGGAGGCAATGGTGTGGAGTTAGATCTGAGCCATTTAAAGACAGGATGGGATTGTTGGGGTTGATGAAAAAGTTCCAAGACTGTTTCTGGTGTGTATGCACATGTCTGTTACTGTCACGCAACATGTGTGTGCAGTAATTGTCATAAGTCAGGATATCACGTGACACCGTGTTATCAAGAGATGGACTTGTGTGCCGTTTTTGTGAACACTGCTTGGTGATCATTTGTGATTTCTCCATGGACCTCAAACTGGAGCACAGAAGGAAACACAGCATAAGGAGCCAACCTTCATGTCAAGTATCATCACTGGTGGCTAGAGGTGGGCCTGCGGCTACCATTAGGAGAAGAAACGACATTTTCACAGTGAAAGAGTGTGCAGTTTCCAAAACTAGACAAGGTGTGTCGGGTCAGGAGTGCACCTGGAGAACTGTTTTCTTCAACCTTAATGTGGTTCTGCACCAGAAACTATTCATCCCGGGTTGGTCTGTCAAGGCAGAATTCTACTGTAATATCCTGAAGTGTCTGAAAGGGAACATTTGCAGTGAATAATTTGAACTGTGGCGGATGTGACGACTTAAATGTGTTGCATGTTTTTGGCCACGGCATTCTCCCTCTCTGTTGGTTCCGACTGATCTGATTCAGGTCCTTGTGCCTTCTCCCTCTTCCCCAAAATGAAATTCAAGTTGAAGAATCGCTATTTTTACACAGCTTAGGAGATTTGCCACAGATGCTGCTTGACACCTTTACGTGACAGAACTTCCAGGGAGCGTTTCAAGCTTTACCGCAATACAGAGCGTTGTATCACTTCACAGGGAGACTACTTTGGTGGGGCTCACAGCTGAATTAAGTCAGTTTTTGATTTCTATAAGCAGAGTCTTGTAACTTTTTTGATCAACCCTCGTATTTTAATAAAAAAAATGTAATTATGAGACTTTGATACATAGGGATTAGTTTTAAGGAGTTTGATCAAAGTGTTACCAAATTTTGCCAACATTCTTTACCATTCACAATATATGAAACCTGCATATGTTGATAAGGATGCACGTGCTAAATTAATTATGATTATATATCCTAACCTTTAATCCCTAGTGTGAGTTATTAATTAAAGCAGGTTTCTAAAAATTCTACTTGATAGCAGCTTTTGTTGGACTTACCCGGCTGTATAAAATACTTTCTGTTATAAATCTAAAACTTCAAGAGAGAGCTGATATCATCATGATGATATCATCAGGGTCATTTTCACTGATGTCTGACTAACCATGAAAACTGCTGGAATGCCCCTGTGATGTTCAAGCAATCAGCTGTATTACATTCGCTTTCAAATCTCAACTTTGAGGCTAAAAACACCTCGGCTAGCCGAATGGGGAGAATAGCCTTAAATCATTACCTTTTGATTACTTAGACACAACTCTGCTGTACTGATCTATCTTTTAGAGCAGACACTTTTTAATTTTATGCTCATATTTACACAGTGTACTCTATTTTTGCAGCTATTATTATTTTAAATCCACTCACTCGCAGCTAGCTTTATTATTAGCACTTTTATTTCCTATCTTCCCCTGTATATAGTCTAGACTTGGCGCCCCGAGGCTAAAACCTGAGTGAGCTTTCAAATGAAAGAATTCTTGTTCCCCCCGTCATGTTTTCCTCCACCACCCTGCATCTCACCATCCCCCTGTCCAGGGCTAAGTGGAGGTTGTGGGGGCGGGTTGAGCTCAGCTCCCAGACTGTGTGGCATTCTTGAAATGTGTGTCGGCTTGCTGATGCCTCCATTCCCAATCCCGCCCCTCCTTTTCCAGGCAAGAAAACTTTCCCCTTTCACTTTGCGCTGTCCCACCACACACCAACACCCACACAGGCTGCGGTGAACCTGCCCTCCCTCATCAGACATAGAAAAAAATACAGAACATCTTATCACGAATGGATAAGGACTACTAGAAGTTACCAGAAGTTCTTGCAAACATAGGATTTAAACAACACGGTTTGGTCCGTTTGTTTTAATTATGCAGTCAATGTCGTATTTAAAAAACTATTTAAACCACATGATTCAAACATCTACAGTCACAAGACACGATTTCAGTCACTTTCAATTGCTCCAAAGTGTTAACAGAGGCAATAAAAAGTCAACTACGGTTCATTATTCTTATCTAGCAGGCAGAGTGTCATGGTTCAGGCACCTGTATTCACACCAGCATTAAAATACAAGGTCAACGGTCAACACAAACTGACTGTCAGTATACCACTGTTTATGTCACTATATGTGCATTTAAGACTTTTAAACAGCAGCCTGTTGTATTTTCATACTAGCTAAATGTGCATTTTGCACGTCAATATAGACACTACATGCGGTAGTGATTCAAACTTGCTAGTTCTGACAGACTTTTACAGGATATTTGGTGGTTGGTTTCGCAAACAGGAAGGGGTGGGTTTATGATGACTTTCACATTTGGCAACGTTTTTTGTGGTTTGGTGAGAATTTAAAAAAAAAAAGAACTGGTCAGAGTAGCAATCACATGTCATCTCTGCTAAACACAAGACAACAGGAGGTTTGGTACAAATAAAATATATTACAAAAATTCTGCATGTAGCACTAAAGAACAGAAGATTTTACCAAATTAGAACATGTTATAAGTTGTTTCTGGAGACCTACAGGGAAATACGTCGTATAACTTAGTCTGGCAAGCAGATTCTTCTGATAAAGGCAAGTCTGAAGCACTTTTGATTCTGTTTTTCACAGTTGGATTGTGCAAGCAACACTATGTCTGTGGCGCCATTTTAGGAAACAGACCACTGCAGTTCTCATTAGTGGTACTACGGTTCTTTCTATACCTCCTGATTGATGCTGCAACTGTTCTTTTACTTTTTCATTTTTACTTGGTGATTGACTTTACTGTGTCCTTTACGGTCTGTGTGAGGAATCACATTTTTTCAGTTCCTCTGGCAATTCTTTTCCATGTGGAGCCATGATGAATGCATGCAGATAAGAAACCGTTTATAAGTCAAAAACTGAGAAAATTCTGGTGTTTACAGGTTATTTAAACCCATATAAATGCAGTTAAGCTAATTGTAAAACACCATTAACAAAATTGTTGTTTCAGGGAGTTTTTACTTTATGGCTTGTGTTTACAATATAATCTCTCTGAAGTATTTATTTTTGATTGTTAGTAAGATAAAGCACTCTAGTCTAAGCTTAAATGATGCAAAAGTAGTGTGTTCACTTTTGTTGATTACTGTAATATCTAGCTTTTGTGCATGCAGGTTCTTTTTAACCATTGTCCCAGCCTGTGGCTTAATTACAGGCGTACCTGAGTGTATACCTGCTGTTTGACGGTACATGGTGATACTATGGGGGTTGACAGCCAGGCATCGTACTGTTCACTGAGCATCTGGACTGCATGCTTCATGGCAAGCTGACAAAAGAAAGAGGGAAGGGATCACTTAAAAAAGGGGACAGATAAGAAGAGATGTATATATCTAATGTAAAGTAAAATAAAACACCAATATGCAGCTGCATCCTGAACTTCAATGGTGATCACAGAAGCTTTGATATAGACTTCTGTTCAAAAGTTTGGGTTCACTTAGAAATGTCCTTATTCTTAAAAGAAAAGCATTTCTTTTCAATGAAGATAACATTAAATTCCTCAGAAATCCAGTGTAGACATTGTTAATGTGGTAAATGACTATTGTAGCTGGAAACAGCTGATTTTTAATGGAATATCTCCATAGGGGTACAGAGGAACATTTCCAGCAACCATCACTCCTGTGTTCTAATGCTACATTGTGTTAGCTAATGGTGTTGAAAGGCTAATTAATGATTAGAAAACCCTTGTGCAATTATGTTAGCACATGGATAAAAGTGTGAGTTTTACTGGAAAACATGGAATTGTCTGGGTGACCCCAAACTTTTGAATGTTGGTGTAATAAAAACTGAACAAATGTTTCTGTAGATGAAACTTAAAAGAATCTCTCTGTTGGATGTTTGAAAAAGAACAAAAGATCTTTTTACTTTGGCGCCCCAAACATGACACAATTTTACCCAAAATACCCCCAACCCAGCCCCACTGTGGTGATCCAGAAATGGAAATCAAAACAAGCCATCTGTGATTAGTTTAACCAGGTCTGGGGGGACTGACTCAGTTTAAGAGAAGGACTCAGAACAAACACACCCATCTCTCCCTGCTGAGGGTCTGAACCATCTTTACTGTCTTCCAGCATCATTTATCAGCTGGCTTCCTGCCATTACACCTTCACATATCCCTTCTGGAGTCTTGGGAAGGATGTGTGGCCCCTCATTCCTGGCCGGTAGGGGCGTGTTCAGATGCTCCGGAGTCTCAGAATGACCCTAATTGCTGGGTTTGGTGGGAGTGAGCCAGAGTTTACTGTTGGGTTAAAATTTGGGGGGAATAGCAGGGAGTGTTTTAAAACAACCAGACCTTGTGAGAAGACATAATGAGAAGCCACGATGAAGAATAAAGCTGCTCTTTGTAGTTCAAGCGTTGCATGAGTTTTGACCTCTTTAGGATTTAAATAGGCTTCTGGTAGCAGGATTAAACACATGACATGCTGTTGTAATAGCTGCAGCTAATCTGTTGACTGAAGGTGCTTTTTGCAGAAAGAAAACTAATAACTATGGTCAAACTGTGATTATAACCAGCTTTTATACAACATAACATGTTCTCAGCTTTACATGTGATCGACAGTGTTATTTTTGTTTCTCTACTGTACCATAGAATGATAATAACATAAAACACCATAGTGTTTTGTCAGTGTTTATGACAGTTTCATTGTTTCATCCTGCAGATGTTCAAATTCTGTGCTTTCAGGCCTTTTTAAATCTCAAGCCAAAAAAAGCGAGAATAAATATTCATTATGAATTGTTATTTGGATACATACATTACCGTTCAAAAGTTTGGGGTCACCCAGGCAATTTCATGTTTTCCAGTAAAACTCCCACTTTTATCCATGTGCTAACATAACTGCACAAGGGTTTTCTAATCATCAATTAGCCTTTCAACACCATTAGCTAACACAATGTAGCATTAGAACACAGGAGTGATGGTTGCTGGAAATGTTCCTCTGTACCTCTATGTAGATATTCCATTAAAAATCAGCTGTTTCCAGCTAGAATAATCATTTACCACATTAACAATGTCTAGACTGCATTTCTGATTAATTTAATGTTATCTTCATTGAAAACAATAAGGACTTTTCTAAATGACCCCACACTTTTGAATGGTAAATTTTACATTTGTCTATGGATTTCTCTTGTATCATCTGCTTCAGTGTGACATTGTATTTGATTAAAATCTGCTTTAATAAATGTTATTTTGGCAAGATTTATACTTTTGTTTGATGAGTGTAAGCTGCAGATTGACACCAAATGAGAGACAACATCTTCAACAAAGTCTTATAATGAATACTACAGTTTTCAGTAACTTTATTCTCTTATGTAAAAGTATGATGTAAGGGGTGTTAGGTGTACCTGAATGGCCACACACAGCTCAGGTAAACGGAGCTCCCACAGCTGTAGACCCTTCAGGAAGAGCTGAGGTCAAACCTGGCTGCTCTGCAAAACCACTCAGCTTCCCAACACCCGGCTCACTGCTCTCTCCCTGCACACCTTCAGACAGCCGTCAAAATGAAACAACGAATGAAAAAGTTATGCTGTTAGATCCAACGATAACATCACGCAATAACGGATAGGAATATGTTTATTATGCAAACACATATGCGGACCACATGTGCACACAGACTCACAGATGTGTGCAAACACAAATGTGGATGTCTGAACCCGGCCCAATAAACCGCCTCATCCCCCTACTCCACATTCCACCTCAGATAATGTCTTCACCAGGCTGCATACCACATATTGTAGCTGCACTTGTTTTTATTGCTGCTGTTTGGAGCCTCCATCTCTGTGGGCTTACAGGCCACATGATGAGGAGGGTGGTGGGATTCAGTCATGTGGCACAAGGATTGATGCCTCTGGAGACTATTGTGGATGGGAGAAGACAACTAAATGACAAAAGAAACTGGAAGAAACCTGGGTGTATACTATCTTGGCACACTGCCTGTATTGTGTTCAAATGTGTATTAAGCACATACACTTTTTAAACAAGACAGCAGCAGTCTGACAGACTTTAAGGGTAGTAGATCTTGGAGTTCAGAAAAGCAGGGAGTGAGTAGATTAAAGTCTATGGCACGATAAAAGATTATAAACCTTTGGAATTTAGCTCTCAGAACCCCAAAATC
Source organism: Amphiprion ocellaris (assembly GCF_022539595.1). Lineage (NCBI taxonomy): Eukaryota > Metazoa > Chordata > Actinopteri > Pomacentridae > Amphiprion > Amphiprion ocellaris. The sequence continues at coordinate 35,887,208 of NC_072771.1, forward strand.
TGCTGACAGGTTTGGAAAGCATGCTACTTTTTTTAGACAACTACCAAAGTTACACCATTTATCAGAGCCAGGAACTAAAATCACAAAGAATTATCTGGCAGTCGTTGAAATACTTGTTTTTAACGTGCTATTCTGTTGGCAAAATGATCCAAATATGTACTTAAAGTTATGATATTTCATCAAAATCATTTTATTCTGTATAGACTACCGTTCAAAAGTTTGGGGTCACTTAGAAATGTCCGTATATTTGAAAGAGAAGCATTTTTTTTATGAAGGTGACATTAAATTAATCAGAAATACAGTCTAGATATTGTTAATGTTGTAAATGATTATTTTAGCTGGAAGCAGCTGATTTTTAATGGAATATCTCCATAGAGGTACAGAGGAACATTTCCAGCAACCATCACTCCTGTGTTCTAATGCTACATTGTGTTAGCTAATGGTGTTGAAAGGCTCATTGATGGTTAGAAAACCCTTGTGCAGTTATGTTAGCACATGGATAAAAGTGGGAGTTTTACTGGAAAACATGAAATTGTGGTTGACCCAAAACTTTTGAATGGTAGTTGTAATTTCTTTTTTTTTTTTTTTTTTTTTTTTACAAAACTGCTAAAAAATAAAGTATATGCATTAAATAGATTCTGTAAAAGTAAAAACTCTCTCCTCTTCAACACAACCGGGAAGATAATAGTGACTCAGATGTGATCAACAGTGACATGACAAAAATTCAGGCACTTTTTTGCAGAACTGGGCTGATCTGCAAACTATATTTACACAGAGCAGATAGGACACATGTACTAAACTAATTAAAAATGTCAGCAGTAAAATATCTTTACTATGTAGCGTTTTTTTCAATATTGATTACATATGTAAGCACTTGGAAAAATGTTCTGTTTTTCAGGGAAGGTCAGAAATGACACAAGGACCAAGTGATTAGATTTTGGCAGTGATGCAGCTTATAGTCTGGATCCACAGATTTGTTAAAGATTTCTGTATCATTGCCAGATAGCGGCACAGCATCACTGTAACTATGACAACAAGTGAACACTACATCAGCTGACTGCTGATGATCACATGATTGCGATCCCACTAAAAATCGACCATTGCGGATTTATCAGGACTTATCCGTCAGAAATAATACAAGGAACAACTGATTAAATTGTGGGGGTGTTTCTGAGTCCCATCAATTCCCGCCGCCTGCTACATATTGAGGTCATGCAATTCAGTATCCGTACATAACATACACATGCATAATACATGCCTGTGCTCAGAGCAAGGTCATTTTGTTTGTGGGTACATCTATATTAAATGGCCACATTCTATGTGGCAATGACTTCTGATCATCAATAACTAATAAGCAAATTTCTGACAATGCCATATGGGGGAATGAACAGCCTTGGAGGAGTACTGCACTAAGTTACAAACCTAAAATATGACTCTTTTCAATGTTATCTGGGCAAAATAACAAAGCTACATCAACTTGCATGTCAAATAGATCATATTTATTGCATATTTATGCAACATTTTCACACAAAACTGCGACCTTTTAGCCTGGGAGGCGTTATCTGCATTTCTGTCTATATAATGTATTTTAAAGCCTTTCTCAGCCAGTGATGATGCTGATATCATGGCATATCTTACAGTCATAAAGCAAAGATACTTGAAATATTGAGTCAACTTTGTTTCTACACTGTTTGTTTAGGATGAACTGCTGTACGTAGAACCACTGACTTGTTTAGTTAGTTCCATCTGAACGCCACAACCTGCTCAGTCACCTAACTGTCACTTCTGCTCATCTACTAAGTACCTTCTAAAATGCTGTACCTTCTAAATTATTTTAACTATTCTTTCTATTCTAATCACAAAGGCTTTCATTCAACACTTATACAAAAATAATATAATACGGGTATAATTTTTAAACAAATAAAAACAAAAACAGGTCACACACTGTCAATTATTTAACTAATTACGGTGATTATTTTGTGTAAATGTATGAATTAGGGGTGCGGCTGCAGTTTTACCTTTCAGGTCAGTTGTCTTTGGGGCCTTGGAGCCGGTTTGGTCACATGTACTCTGAAATGAAAGACTGGTTTTTTGCAATCAGGTGTAGGCAAACCGGAAAAGAGGACGGTTATAACATGTAAAACCTGCTAATAGAAGGAAGCGTTAAAACAGGGATTGGTAGAACATCGATTGCAAAACTACACCAACGTTTTGTTGTCTTTCAGTACTAAGATTGGCACTAGTGTCACCATTTACTGTAAGTTTTCCATTTAAAAACATTGTATTTAACAGGCAAAACTATTTCAAATATGTTTTAATCTGCTCTAGGTTGTCTTTTGATATGTTATCTGTGAATTTTTGCCCCAAAACATGCATCTGTGAATGCGTTTCTGAAGTCTGATCATTAGATTTGCAGAGTTATTATGACTGTTCTGTGTTAAATTTCAGCACATCAACAATTTAAAGCCAAATTTTAAGCCTCTGGAGGAACGAACTCATGATTACCAACAGAAAGACATGCAGTCAGTCACTGATCATAGTGGTAATCATGTGATCACACCTTTCACAGCCAAGGTAAATATCAGGTAGTAGAAAGCGTGTCCATGATAACATTTTACAGCGTGCCCTTTTGTCCCTTATCGACAGCACAATTCTGCTCACACTTTGTGGTGAATTCCTCACATAACCTGTCAGATCTCTGCCTTTAACAGGAGGGGGCCAATGGAGATGAAGGGGGCTAAAAATAGAGTCACAAATTGAAGGGCTGTCACCACAGAGCAAGTCAGAAGGCTCATTTTGAGACGTCACCGTGGCTTTGTTTTCTTTACACAATCATTCCATGGCCACAGGAGTGCTGCTGTGATCCTGTATGATGCCTCTGGACTTTTGTCCTCTTTACAATTCACTGCCGGTAATCTAGGAAATAAAGTCTGTGCTACTGTGACAGTTATCGCAAGTGTAACAGTGTGGGCACAATGAGAGCTCAGCCCCGAGCATCAACAGCAGTAAAAGGGTAGAATTTAAGGATGTATGGCAGGAGGCTGGTAATGACAGCAGCTTGTAATTTTTATATCACTTTCATCTGTTTTTATGGTGCTGCTGCTCAGGTTCGGCCTGCTGAAATATAGATAAAATATTTAGACTGGGGGCTGATAAAATGTGGATAGTTTGGAGGGTTTGACTCTGCTTCTTTACTTTCTGGGGGCTCAGTCAGTCTGACATACACTATAGTGAAAAATACTTAGAAAATCTGGCAGAAAGGGTGTCATAAAAGATAGGTTAAAAAACAATGGAATACTGTAACATTCAAAAACTGTAAAAACAGAAAACAACAACAACACATATCTAGTTTATTTTCTTTTATCTACTGTAAAATTGGATTTTTATGGTCACATATTGTGACAAAAACAATAGTATTTGGAAATAAACACATTTTTAAAGTGGACATTAACAGTCAACAATTAATTAAGTTGGCAATTAATATGCATTTTCCTGTTATTTTACTAGATATAATGTTTAATTTAACAAAACAGGGAAAATTTGCAAAATAGCATTTTTTTAAAAAAAGTGTTTTCCATTTTTAAATAGATTTTACCTTAGCTTAGGGAAATTATTTTATTATATATTACAATTATATATTTGTAGCTCATAAAATACTGTAAAACAATGCAATTTTATTAAGTTACTTTTTTACTATTTGTAAAAAACATATTTCTGATCTGGATATTATGTTCAGTTTTGGCCCATTTATTTTTATTTCTATTTATCTTAAAAAGATTTTAATTTTTTTTTTTTTACCAGTCAACATCTAAATTCACATTTTTTCATTTTTTTCCTTTTTTTTTTGCTAGATATCTATAATTTAACAAAAACCGAGAAAATCTGCACAATAACAATTCAAATAATTATTTACTATTTTCAATCCTTAATATACATATTTTTTAAAAATTACATTTTGAATAATGGCAAGTATCTGTAAGACAATCATATTTTTTGCTGACTAAACACTTTAAAATTAGTTTAACTGTATGGTTTTAAAAGACATTTTAAAAGAACGAATGACTACTTATCAAATTTAAAATTTTTGATGTGGATGTTATTTACAGTTTTGGCCTGTTTTTCAGGGTTGACATGTTAACAGTTTTGATTTTACAGCTTTTTTTTTTACTTGTTTGTGATTAGAGCACTTTGCACCAACTAAGCAGAGTTGTGTCACTTCAGTTTTGTACACAGTGATTCAGGAATAATGCCTTTTACCACTGAACCTGTAATGCACTTCAGCCAAATAGTAATACTTAGCTTTGCAAATACAATCCCTAAATCCTTCCTGCAAACCGCCTTGTCTCAATATAGAGGCTGCTGTGTGTTACTTGTTTTCCGGCACCTACAAAGGGCCTAATTTTTTAAAAATCCACCGAAATTGATACAAATCTAGAAATATAAGTAGAATAGCTAAATGCAGTAAGTTGTAGAAATAAAAATAATGAAAATATAGGTTGGCCTGACTGTGCAAACACAGACTGTTCAACTGCAGTGCCTGTATATAAAGTAATAACATCTCACAGCCCATGTGTTTTCATATATGATGCCATAGCTCCCCCTGGTGTGAATATCGGGTTACTACACCTTGAAATTGCCTGAGACAAGCTTTTCCTACCAAGTAATCCCTCTGGAGCAGCAGCTAGCACCAGTTTATACATAGAGGTCACATGCAGTGATGTCACAATAAATCTCTCAGAGAGTATAAAGCATTCATTAAAATGTTAAATACCAGCCTAAATGATTCAACTTCTCTATGAGCTGTGACAAAATTAATCACAGTGTGGAAAATCAGGGATATGAGGAGCTTATTAAAATGTACAGAACCATTTCTCATGAGGAATAGCTACAAAAACCTGCAGCCAAAACTGTAATGGCCAATAACTTTTTGCAAATTGGCTGGCTTTGATTGAATAAATAGACTTCTTATTTTAATTATCCCAAATGAATGTGCCGGATTAACAATCTGGGCTGCTTTAAAAAATATATATATAAAAAAAAAAAAACTACTGGGGGAGGCATTGAAATGCAAAGATAAATCTCCTAATTATTCAAAGTTTTTACAATTCCTTTTGTTCATCAAAGAGTTTGAAAAACTACTTTTTTCCCCCCTCTCCTTTCAAAGTAAAGAACTCCACTTCAACTTCATTTACCAGACAAAACAATGTAGTGTGGGCAGAGCTGCACATCTCCAGTGGCCAATTTCTGGATTTGAGACGTAACTCTGGGGATTAGCCGGAACAGCAGTTAATTGCTTTAAACCAATGACGCTGAATTAATTCTTTGATTTTTGGACTCCTTTTATGATTAGAGCGCTCAGCGGAGGGGAGGGGAGGGTGGAGAAGAAGCATAAACATTAAAAAAAAGTGAAAAAGAGAGAGTAATGGAGAGGAAACAGAAGGAACGAGACGACAGTGACTCAGGCAGCAATGTCTACCTGAACAGTCTTTCATCAAGAGGTAATGACATGAAACCTGTAATCTGTGGAGGGAGAGCAGGTGACTAATTATACACCTCTCTGAAGCTCCAAGGAGAAAACCCTGGGAAGCAACACAGAGGCAAGACCTGACTGAAACCTGGCAGAAAGACTCAGATCATCCAGTTAAAGCAGTCTATCGAGCAGACCAAACTCTTATTTTGGCTTCTATGTCTGACTCAGTAGGTGGTACATGTTGGACAGGAAGTTTAATCTGCATCATGCTTTTACTTCTATTTCTGTTTTAAGCCTGTCTCCATCCTGTCTCATCTACATTATCAATAAAAAATAAAGTCAAAACGGTGAATATAGAAGGCAAAAGTTAAAATATGTAACAGGAAAGCCAGAAAAGAGAAGAAAAATTAAAGAAACATTACTTAAAAAGAAAAATTGGTGTATTTGAACGGAAAGAAATGACAGGAAGTAGTAAGAATATTGCTTCCTGTCCAGGTGACAGAACAAGAGGACAACACTGGAAGCCATAAAAAATATCATTAGCCAGAGAAAATAAGAATATTACAGGACTTATATGACTTTCAAAGTAAAACTGGTGTACTGAAATGGAAAGAAATGAGAAGCTGTCCAGTTAAAATTAAGTTATTTCAGGGAATATTAAATTTTACCTGGTAGAGGTGGATTACTGGTTATTTTTAGGTTGGCTGTGAATTGATATCTTTCCTTTCTTGTCTTCGCAAAATATGATTTCTATCACTATTGTCTTCCATTTCCTCAATCCATTAATGGAAAGTAATGTGACTTACCTCAGTTTTTAATATTTTGTTGTTTGTTCATAAGAATTTAGGCCTTTGATCCATCGATGTTTAACTCAGATTAGTTTCGTATCCAAAATGTTTGACTAAAACACCAAATTTTGCTGAAGACTGTGTCCTCCATGTTTTTACCATCAACATTACTAATGAAAAATTAACAAAAAGGCATATATAGATCTGTTTTAGCCACAAAAGAACAAGAAGAAATCACAAGGAACAATGAAATATTTAACATGGGCCAGAAAAGACAAGAAAAATATAATAAAAATTACTTACAAAGTAAAACTGTTGTATTGGAATGGAAAGAAATGACAGGAAGTAGTAAGAATATCGCTTTCTGTCTAGATAGGATTATGTTAGCGAAAGGAAAATTAAGTCTGAAATGGTCTATTTTCATTCTTGTCTCAGTGCAATTTGAGTTGATGCTTTTTCCTCCATTTCCTCAATCCATCTCTAGATAGTAATGTGACTTTTTGGTCGGTTTTCAATACTGTGGTGTTTGTTCTTCCAAATTGTGGCTTTTGGACCATTATTGTTAAACCCATAGTAGCTTTCCATCTAAAATTGCTTGGCTAAAACCTCCAATTTTGACACTTTACACTCAAAGAGAACCCCATTTTTTCCTCTGCTGCTTCTGGAGACTCTCTGTCCTCCATGTTTTCATTATCTAACAGTATTTGTCTGTTGTTTAAAGCTAAAGTTGTCTGTGTGAGTGTGAAAAACAGACATTTACAAACATTACATTTATCACATTTATTGAACAAAAGACTCACTAACATGAGTTATGTTTGTTTACTTTTCCAGAAACTTCAGTATTATTAACACCAAGTTGAATATATGCAGCATTTCACATAATGGCTTTTTAAGGCTTTGTGCTTCATTACCATTCTGTGAAAGATTTGAAATTATCCTGGCTGTTTCTTTTCATCCTCCAGCTCAGACTTATGGTGGGTTTAGGGTTGAGTTGTGTAGCGTAGAAGCAGACAGGAAACAAGGGAAGTGGGAGAGCTGTATGACTAATGTGTCTGCCTTTAATTAAACCTCTGGATGCTCAGGATAATGTAGTATACGCCTAAACCATTCAGCTACCAGTGCACACTCTATTTTGGGTTTAGACAAAAGATGTTTCGTCATGTCTCCAGACTATGGATGACTAAAATGGTATTTTAAACAAAAATATTCTCCATCTAGAGGAGCATTTTAGCAGTATATTAGAAAAACGACACTATTTTAGCACAATTTTTAGAAAAAAAAAAAACTCCATCCATCCACTAAAAGCAATGTGACTCAGCTTGGCCAGTCTGTGCTCTATTCACTTCTATTTTAATTTTTTCATGCTGTTTTGTTTATTCATGAAAACTGTGGCTTTTGACCCATCAGTGTTTAACTCAGCGCAGCTTTACATTCAAAAACGTTTGGTTGAAACCTTCAATTTTGACAACTTACGCTCTGAAGAAGCCCCTTTCTCTTCTGCTAGAAGCTTGAACTGAATTCCACAAGGTTTTCTGGAAGAGAAAAGGGAAGAAAAATCATCAAAAAACATTTTGTGTCACAAAACCTGATGGGGTCCACACCTGCAGCTCATTCATTGACTGCCATAAATACCAGTGCGGCACAGCACTGGGTGTGGGTTCATATTGCCTCAGTCACTAGACGACATCAGAACATGCCAGACCCCGCGGACTGCCGGAGCAGCTAATTCCCCGTCGCCCTCCAGAACGAGGACGTGGACCTTCCCCACCTTCCCTCGGACTGCCCCGGTCAGCCGGCCCTGCCTCTCGGATGAGGACCTGGAGTCGTCCCTGACCGCAGCCGACGTTCTCGGCTGCACGCCAGTAGCGCCCCCGTTCCCACGATTGTGAGTGCTTGCCTTAGTTGGGTGCTATTACTATTATAATTTTTGTTAAAAAATAACGTCTGCTAGAACCGATCTGCCTACCGCCTCCTCTGTGTGATCTCACTTTGGGTTCGAAACCCCTCGTTCTGTGACATTTTGACTTGTAATTCACTTTATAGTGATGAGATTCATACACTAATATGGACAAAAGTGAATGATCAGAACACACAGACAGACACAGTCATGTTTCCATCCTTTCAGACGACATAACACTGACTTACATTCATTTTCTGGATACTTCCTTTAACCTAAGCGCACCTTAACCTTAAAATCCAGCTTACAATTTCATGATTTACACTGTGAGGACTTGCCAAAAAGTGAGGCAAGCCTTGATAATGTCATTGTGGAAACTGATTTACGACCCACAATATGTATAATACACACACAGGAGTGACATGCAATTGTTTTTTTTGTAGGATAAAGGTGCAGCAGACTCATCGAGGTTAAGGATAATAAAACTGCATTGTGCAGCTGCAAAGGTGGAGTTCAACTTCAGTTTAGGCTGCAATATTTACCTTCAAAAGGAAACTTGTCCATTCACTACTCCCATTATGTCATGCAATTTCATGCTGCATTAGACACCTTCAATTTGTGGTGTAAAATGCATTCTTTGACTTATTTTTAAGTGCTCCGACTATACCGGAAAATCTATTTGGGTCATGAACTTGCTTTTAGTCAAAGGAAGACTGGATTCACAGGTGAATAGTCAAAACAAGCCATGTCTAATGGCTGCACTCAAACTTCTGCACTACTTTCTCAACAGAGCATTTATAATTGTCTTATGCCTTCCTCCCTGCGTAACTGCTGACTGGCAGCACAGGAGGGAAACTCTTGATATTAGTTCTGAGGGACTCACCAAAACCTGGCATTCATACTGATGGTTTACAGCTCTTTTGCCATGCTAGAAATATCTCAGTGTGATATCTAGCCATCTGTGTTTGGACAGTCATTCATGACACAAAGTAAAGCAGACCAACAATCTACTAACAAAAAAAAGGAAGAAGCAGGCCAGAAATGATGAAAAATCCCTGAAAATAATAGCTGTTTTAAAATTATAATCTGTTTTCCTTCAAGCCTAAAGTAAAATCTTCAATTTATATGAGCTCCTTGTGGCTGTATTTGATCCTCATATGTGCAGAAATGTGTACATGGACACATAGGAAAGCATCAGCTTGCCACCGTATGACATATGAGCAACAGAAAGCATCCAGACATGTCTTTCCCTCCTCTCTCTCTCTCCCGCTTGTCTGTCAGAAGAGACCCAGCTTTAAGTGTGTGTGACACTCCCATCAGCCTAATTATCAGGGTGGAAGGAAGCACAACACTTCAGTGACGGTGGCAGCAGCTCTTCAAATGTCCTCTACTGCTACACACTGCAATCCCCTAAGGAGGAAGTGTGCAGGAGTGTGTGTGCTGCTTTTTGAGTCGATCTGTGGGTGTAGAAATGCATTTTTAACTGCATAAGTGCGCCTATGCATTGAGATTTAAGGTTTAGACTCTTTGCTGCAGCGTAGATCACAAAAACATGCTCAGACACTTTCCAGTTTTTCGTCGTGTTTGCGTCTGTGTTTGTGTGTTGCTGACGGTGTCTCTCTTTTTACAGAGCGTGGCAGGTAGAGGACTTTCAAAGATAAGTTCTGGGCAGACTCTGACCTCCTGCCGAGATCAGAGATTGTCCAGAAATCGGAAGAGTCAGGGTGGCAGACGGAGGAACTGGAAACCCTTCGTGGCCGACAGTATGTGGAAACACGAACACTGCACCCATATGTGATTGCTGAGCGTCTTTAACAAATCAGCCACGCAACAGTGGACATCAATATGCTGCTGTAACAGCCTACACTCCGCTGGGAAGGAGCCCCACCAGATTTTGGAATCTGGCTCCAGAGATTTACTTGCATTTGTAAAACCCAACAGTGATGCCTGGCAGTAAGACTGGCTTGCAGCTTTTATTCCAGTTTATCACATAGGTGTGGGACGGGGTTGAGATCAGGACGCAGACCAGTGATGGTTTCTACACTAAACTGGGAAAAATATTTATGTATAGTTGTGCAATGAGGGCATTTCAGTCATCTATCATCTGTACTTGCTTTATCCCGCAGAGGTTTGCAGGAGGCTGGAGACTAACCCAGCTGACACTGAGTGAGGTAAGGTGTGGAGGACACCCTGGATGTGTTGCCAGTCCATCACAGGGCTAAATCAAAGAGGCATTCAAACATGCACAGTCATAGCCATACCTACTTCCAGTTTAAGTCTTTGGACTGCGGGAGGAGGCCAGAGCACCCCGACAAAACCCACAGGGAAAGGAAGAATAAGCAAACTCCTCACAAAAAAAGCTACTTGACAGGCAAATTTCAAACCAGCACCTTTTTACTGATAGATAACAGTGCTAACTACTGTGCTACCAAGCCGCCAAGGTTGGAAGACAATCAACTACCTGCATAGTACAGGACCATGAGTGACGTCGAGTATGGGCAAGCAGACACCATGCAGCATCCAAGAAACTAAAGTCTTTGGGTTCTGACAAGAGTTTCGTTTTAGGTTAAAGGAGTTGACAGGAGGGTAAAACCAGGAGGGGAGATAGCGGCTTAAGTTTACACACTTCAATATCGATTCAGTTCAATTTTATTCATGTAACGCCAGTTCACGGTTTATGTCATCTCAAGGAACTTCACCTAGGAAGGTGAAGACCTTACAAAATATAAACAGAGAAGCCCAAAAAAACTAGACATTCTTTGGACTCCCAAGCACTTGGCAAAGCTTGGGTAGAAAAACACTTCAGCAGACTCGGGCTGAGGGAGATCTGGAGACTCAACAGGAGCAACCTAACCTAGCCCAGATACAGAAAGGATTAACAGATTGATGACTTTTCTCGACTCTGCAGGTGGTGGTAGATGGCAGAGCCATTTGTCTTGTAGATTCCAAAACAAACAAAACTCCAGCATGCTAACTAGTTACGCAGTCCTTAGTCTGATGTACTGGATGAAGGTTGCAGGTGTAAGCCTGCTATTGGCTGATTATTATTATACTCGGTATTCTCCCTCCTACTTCCGCTATCTGTATGTTACCAATTTCTTTGTCAACTGAAACATCAAAAACAACCTCCAGGCTGCAAATGAAACTAGAACATGCAATCAGGCAGTTCTGCTTGTTTTTGTGGTGGATTATACATTTTAAACAGTGCTCGTCTACATGCATACAAATGTTCCACCAAGAATTCCAGCTGTCACTATTTTGAGTGGACAAGGAAGCCGCATCCTTTGCTTAACTCCAGCCATAACAAATGTGATTGGTTTAAAGAAATACGAACAATAGGAGAATGATAGTGTTGTGCAATGAAACCAAAATGAAAAGAGGAAGTGGCGTTCAACCAATGACATTGAGCAATAAGAGATCTGTGATGTCCTTGGATGTCCAGGACTCATCCTACTAAGTGGATCAGCATGTGCCTATCCTTCACAGAGAGATAACAAATTGCGTGAGGGTAGACACAAAAACTGCACCTTACCCTGCTGCCACAAACACTGAGAAAGACCAGTGTTTAAAATATCACTGAATATTGTTGCATGGAGATTTAAATGAAGGATAAGGCTGGAGATATTTGTTATTGTCAACAAATCCCTAGAGAAGACTAAACCCAACAGTGCATTAACTCGTCTCTAAAGACTTTCCTTTTTTAGAAAAAGGCTAAATATTTGCCTTTACCAGCGGGGTAGTGTAGTTTTTAGCAAACTTCATACAAATGGGAGTTAAAAGTGCTTTTGTTGAGAACTATTTTTAGTTGTAGATTAAGGCGCATGGAGTTCCAGGGAGTATTTACAGCCAGAGGATGGTTTGGGTAGGACAGAGTAAAAATAGACCAGAGCGCCTGTGCTCATTGTGGTGAAGAAATGGTGAGGCCGACTGACAAAAGATATATCAGGCTTTAACTACACAAATAAAACCTCACACTGTGGTCTGATATTGTCATGGAATTCATTAATGATAAAAAATACAGGCTGTTGTTAGATTCAACCTTTTATCACAACTGAGGGTGCTAGTCCAAACAAAATAGCACAGTGACGGGTGTATAAAAGCAATCAAATAAAAGAAATGCAGTTAATAATTGTGAGGGATACCTAGGTTGAACCAAATGTCTCCCATTTATCCTCAGTGGCTCTTTCTTTTTTTAGCATCTTTATCACAGTCCTGCCTCGGACTGGGTCTCCGAAAACAGAAAATAATAGCCTCCGCTGTGATACATTCATCACTTTACTGACCTTCTGCGACTCACCACTAGTGGAAGCCGGCCTTCGAGGCAGAGACAGCTTGAGAGTCGTTGTGGCGATTATCAAAATCATAATTCATTTTATCGTAAAAACTGTGCAGTATCCTAGATTGATGTCCGACATCAGAGCCGCTCGCCTGGTGGAGAGCCCAGCAGTGTCGTAACCTTGTGATAATGTTTCATTTCATCCTCTCCTTGTCTTCCTGTACAGTAATACCTCAGCTGGATCATTTGGCCCATAAAGCTTAAGACTTTCTGGGAAATTGGATTTGAAGCTGAGTGAAGGCCCTGGGGGATGTAACATGATGATGGTTGGGTACCAAAAAAAAGAAAAAAAAAGAAAGAAAGAAAAATCCCTTTGTAGCAATTTTCATCCCTTTCCTTCCATTTTTTCCCTTTGCTTTTTTTCGTGTTTCTATCAATTATTCAAGGCTTATAGTGGTGTGCAATAATATTCCTGTACTACATTCTTCAAGGAGCCATTGTCACAGAGGTGCAGTCGCCTTTAAACTTTATGAATTCATCCATTCTCACAGTCCAGGTCTGCTCTGACACCTGAAGAAGCTGAAGTATTACAATCATCATGCTGCCCATCTCAGCAGCAGCTACAGAAAAAGGAGAAACCACAGAATGAGTGCAGGAAAAAGATCACCATAGTTTGATATCACGGCAAGGAAGAAATAAAGAGCGATACATGCTGTCACATATGCAATGTGACAGCAATTTTGAAACACATGATCACCACACGGCTGCTCCTGCTTCTGCACTTTCCCTCCATTCCCTTCCTCCTGTTGGTGGGTCAATATCGCGGGAGCTGCAACCTGAAGGGGGACGAAGATAGAAGAAAGCAATCTCCTCACTAAGCCTGGACCCCCTCTGGAGCTCTGGACTTTATATTTCATCCAGCACTGTCAGCTTTGCGCCTGCAGCACCTGATCGCTGCCACTCAGATGCAATCTCTCTTCGGTCGGCTCGCTCGAAAACAGCATGAGTTTGACAGAAGTTCCTCATCGGGCAGCGTGAAGAGGTCAGCGCTGTAATAAGCCAGTTGCTGAGGGCTGTGTCATTCACACTGCTGTGCTTTTAGCCCCCGGACTGGAGCTCCAAGCAGAGGAATCACTCCTCAGTAGTAAATGACACTGCATGTATTATGTATGGCACTTTTTTTGAGTATAAAAACAGAGCCGGTCCTAATCCGAATGCTCTCTCTGCTTTTATGTCTCACTGCTCACCATGAATGAGCCATTATTCTGTGAATAAACTGTAAAAAAAAAAAAAAAAAAAACATCTAACACCCACAGCATATCCCCCCCAAAAAATTCAGCTTCAGCACCAAGAAATCCTGAAATGTGGCATCTGTAAGCAGCCTCACAGCAGGTGCAGCGGGATCATTTTCAACAAAAAAACAAGCAAATTGGAGTTTTAAACAGGAGAATGGGCTGCTTAGGTGTATTTTTAGATAAAAATTCTGCCTCAGGGAGCTTTAAAAGCCAACTTCTTCATTTATATATGTGCTCTAAGTGATGACTGGTCAGTTCTGTGTGTTTGGCAATAAGTTTGACCTCTGAATAACTTACTCGGGGTCCCAGCAGGCTGTGAGGAGGTCAACTCTGCTGGAGCGATCCTGAGTTAGATTCAGACAGCAGAGCTGTAGATGACCTGCAAACAACAGCACACAGAGATAGAAATGTCAGTATCCATCCTCGCGCTTTTATTATGATTAATCCGACTCCATGAGATAAACCGAGCAAAAACATAAATAAATAAAGATACACTCCTACTCACACTTCCAGAATAAATTATATTATTATGCCATTTAGGTGCAGGCCTCACAAAAAGTCCTTTAAGAACTAATATGAATAAAAAATAAGTTAAAAAAAATAAAAAATAAAGAAAATATAGCACCTGCTGATTTATGCATTCATTTAGCATAGAAACATAAAACAGATTATAAATGTGTAAAGTTTAGATTCATATAGAAAAAAGACTTTATATGTGACTGGATGTTGATAACGTTAAATAAAATAACTTTTACACAACATTATTCATCTCAACCAAAGTCAAACCAAGATCAAAAGAAGTAATTATTTACAAGAAAATCACTACTAATGATAAAATAAGTAAAGATTTAGCTTATGGTTAATGGGAGATTTTGAACTGTTGTTCCTCTGATTTACCTTTTAAAAAAATGTGATATTATCTAGTAAAAATTGCAGAAATAAAGTATTAATTGACACATTGAGTCCATATGCATTTTTAGAAATGGTAAATCTTTTTTTTTCAGTTTGGATTTTGTTTTACAAAATGTGGCCATAAAATTACATATATGTATAAACAACATATTTGTGTGTGGCCAAATGATCAAAAGTCTTTATTTTTGTGGATGCTAATTTGTTCTTTTGCAACATTTCATCATAAAAACTCACATTTTTTGCTGTATTTGGGTTGGCAGGTAAGGGTGCAGATAATTTTGTTAGTACAAAAAAGTACAATGTAAGATCCCACTTATGGATCTGTAACTGCACAAGCCATCAAATCCAAAAAGAGCCTATAATAGATGAGCTCAAATAAATGTTAAAATCATAAATTTATAAAGGAATACATATATATATATATATATATATATATATATATATATATATATATATATATATATATATATATATATATATATATATATAGACACACACACACACACACACACCCAGAGTGCTTCCTCTAGGATTTTTTCCAGCAGTGGCAGCAGACTCTCCGGGAGCCGTGACGCCTAAGCAAATGACACCTGACTGCAGATTTTACTTGTTCAACCTATTTATTGAATGGACAGCTGAAAATGGCTTTTTAAAGGCTGAATGTTAAAATTTAAAAAAATATTAGAACAAGCTCATCTGAAAATGCAGTCAGCAGTTATTCATACATGGTGTGTAGATATTAGCTTAATGCTATCAATAGTTTACTCACGTTAGCGACACTGAACAATTAACTGAAGCTACCGATATGCTACGTAACCTTAGCTGGACATCAATATTTTAAGAACGTCTGTTTAACTTGTAAAATCTATTATCAGTTATCTTAAGCTAATTACTTTTCTCCGGTAACTCGCTGTCCTATTTTCCAAGATGACACTCCTCTGACTCTCTGACCTGCTGACGGGAAGCTGGACGTGACGTCACTTTCAAGACCGCGCTCTCGCGACATCAACGTCAACCCCACCCCCCGCCCCCCGCCACCACACACAAAACAAGAGAAGATACTGAGCAAGATAGTTATCTGTAGTTTACCTTAGTACTCGTGAGTACCCGACACAGTGCAGGACTGCTGTGAAGGTGGAGACATGCGGCGGTGGTGGAGTATTTGCGACGATTAAAAAAAAAAAAAAAAAAAAAAAAAAAAAATTCGAAGGAGCAGCTGCTGGGATTCAGAATGAGTATGTAGAGGAATGTACATTCTTATATATTGTCAACAACCACAGGTTCCGTTTAACTTATGAAGGGGAAACACTGGAGTCCTCAAAGGCTGGGTTGATGTTTCTGATCCTGACTCCTGATGTTGATGCATAACAGCAGTTTATATGATATTATCATATTGTGTCCAATGCAGGGAACTGTTCCAGTCATTAGAAAATTTATGGAAACACTAAAGTTCCTCTACATAAACTGTCCAGGTACACATTCATAATTTCAAATCAGATAAAACAGCTTTTATGGATAAAAAATATTACAAAATAAGTACAAAAAAATATCACACAGGACTGAGTTGGATAATAGACCCAAAAATGTAAGGACCAACATAACTTGCAAATAATACAACAAAGCAGGGCTAGTTAAAAGAATATAGTTGAGGAAATACTGATATTAATTAAAAATATATCAAATAAAAAAACAAACACAAAAATGTACTAAAACCTTCAGTCAGCCTTCCATCTTCTTCTCTCATTTGAAGTGAGTGGGACACAAACTTGTTGCAAATATATAGTTCATAAAAACACACCAGATGAGACAAGCAACAGTTGGTTTTGTCTATTTTATGTTTGCAATAAACCACAAAACGGTGGAAATAGTTTGAAAAGTGTGACAGTTTTCTGTCTGCCAACTTTCAGAATGACAGAATCACAAAATTCATATGTCGCTTATGTCTGCACCCTTAGATGCACAATATTATGATTTCCTCTGACTTGTATGTAATGCAACTATAACTCTAAACTTGGATTTACTGTAACTTTGCAGTGCAACAACACAACCTCTTTCTTGGTTAAGTGCCGCGCTCACATGGCCCTTTTTAGTAGAACTCGAGAGCTTATTATTCATGCTAGATTTTGAAGAGTTTGTTCTAATCATTTGTCAGATGCAAATGCACTGATTAAATTAATGTCAGACAGCTTTTTCCTGAGTATCGTGTCATTGCTGCAGACTCGGCTCACTTTGGACACATCAGAAATTCCCGTTAATTTGTCTGAGGAGACTGATAATGGGAGAAAATTATACTGGTGAAATAAAATTGCTCAGTGATAGCTTTCAGTACAAAAAGTGATATTTTTCCCCCTCAAGTAGTCTGGTACACTTTTTAAATTACACTGGTTCCTCTTTATGTGTAGATATGAGATGTTTTATTTTTGTTTTGGGTTTAACTGCGTGTTTTACACCGAGTGTGCAGCTGCATGTTGCAAGAGGTTGTGATCTTTATGAGACTAGCTGGTTGTATAAAGTTAAGACTTTTTGCACTGTGTCTTTCTAAATGTTCTGCAGTAATGTCACGAAAAAAATGAAAAAAAAACACACAAAACAAAACAGTTGCAGCCATTGTGAGAGTCTCATCCAGAGGAGGACCTTTAGCGACTCGAGAACTCAAAGAGAATACAAGATTATTGGATTTATCAGCTTGAGCACTGAGTTTGTTGTGTATCGCCTACTGTGTCCTTGAGCGAAATTCTATGTGGGCTGGACTAAAAGAAAAGTTTTTTTTGTTCGTTTTTTTTTTTTTTTTTTTTTTAAAGCGACTGTCCTTAAAGATTCAGGGCATTGAGATAACAAAAAGTCTGTCTGTGGGGGTGACAGATCGAAGATGTTACTTCAAAGAGAAATATTTTAGATTTGGAAATTGAGACGATTATGCAGGAATTAGATTTTAGGCCTTTTAAGGGATAGTTGTGTGGTTTATTGAACCCTTTTTTAAAACTGGGGTTTGATTTTCTGTGTATTTAGGACTTGAGTTTGTGTTCTAGGCACCGGAAGTCTTTTGGAGCTTGGGTCTAGTATTGTTGGTACACCACGAAGCAAGTTGCGTTAGCTGGCTCAACAAAACCTGACATCCCAATTATAGATATACTGGGTATTCTCTCTTTTCTTTGTTAAGCCAGAGTTTCTTCATCTGGCTCTGTGCGTGCTTCTATAAAAGAAGGTGTTTAACAAGTCATTTCACACTTCTTCTGCACAAAATCAACCAATCGAGTGCCGCCTACTTCAATCAGGAGGAAGTGGTTGTTATAATGTAGAGTAATGAGGAATATACAATTGTAACAGTAAAAGCACTGTCGCTGCAAATAATTTAAGAGAGGAATGCTGGTCGCAAATTGCTAATCATGTAAGTTATATAAGGCAATTTTCCACTCAGTGCACTCTCAGTGCAGCTGCTTATTTCCAACATGACGGCTGCACAATAAAGCTGTTAAACTTTAAACTTCATTCATTTAAACCTGATATTCAGGAAGTGCATTTAGGTCTGACACCATAACAAGAGGTGCATGCATTTCCATGCTTTTTCACACTTCAGTTTTTGGCCAAATCAAAATGAAATTAACATTATTGGCAGAATATTTTCTGTCACAATAGATGAAATAATTTTTTCACCAGCAGTCTAAAATGGCGTTGGCGACAAATCAGGCCCGAACACATTAATGCATTTTCTGCATCACCAGCTGAAGGCATGTAGGTTCCCATGGCAACACAATGCATATTGTTTTCTGACTGTAACCGCAGGGCTTCATTCAATGGGATTACTAAACATACATTTGAACAGGTTTGCAGATATTCCCTCAGCTCAGAATCTACATAGCGAGAAATGTCAGGATCTCAAATTTTGAACAAAACCTTCTCCAGAGATGTGCAGCATCGGTTACCATGGTGATCTAGCTAGCTAAAAGACAGCTCTCTTGGTGACAATGAAAACTCTGGCTTTAGTCTCAATATATGTAGACCATACCGGTCAGAAATTTGGGGTTACTTAGAAATGGCCGTATTTTTACAAGAAAAGCATTTTTTTTTCAATGAAGATAACATTAAATTAATCAGAAATACAGTCCAGATATTGTTAATGTGGTAAATGACTATTGTAGCTGGAAATGGCTGATTTTTAATGGAATATCTCCATAGAGGTACAGAGGAACATTTCCAGCAACCATCACTCCTGTGTTCTAATGCTACATTGTGTTAGCTAATGGTGTTGAAAGGCTCATTGATGATTAGAAAACCCTTGTACAGTTATGTTAGCACATGGATAAAAGTGGGAGTTTTCATGGAAAACATGAAACTGTCTGGGTGACCCCAAACTCTTGAACGATAGCGTATATACACAGATCTCCCTTTGTCAGCTCATCTGCACTGTATCCCCAAGAAGAAATGAGCTGCTCTGCATGGAAAACTTTTTTAATAGTCCAGCTAGGACATTTAAATACAGCACAGACATTTCCTGTTATTTCTCTTCTGCCTTGCATCATTGTGTAGCTATTGTGTTTTATGAAATGTCTCTGATTCTGGATGCAAATGAACCAAATAGAAAGTCGAACAGTGCTCTGGTGTAGTGCCCCCTCCAATGGCCACAAAAAGCCACTGCAAAAATAATAATACGTGGCATCCCTCATTTTCAGCCGAGTGTTCCACTGCAGGTAAAATTAATGGATGAAAACATCAGGACAAGAGGCCCAAGAGCTGCTACAGTGGGAACAAATGCAAAACATGTCATCTCTCTAAAAGCTTGGTTACAGTGTCACCTGCAGTCAAGCGGCGCTGTCCGTCACCCTGACATTTTTACGCTCCGAGGCTTTATGACCACATCCATTCCCATGATCTCTCCTAACACATCAAACACAATATGAATTCTGCCTCCTTTTCTGCCTCACTCCCCTCGTGAGCACAAATGTCGCTGCCCCCGGTCACTCCGAGCTCATTTCATTATCGACGAGGCCATTTGTCTGCCAGGCGGATAGTCTGCTAGATTAGAATCTGTCAGATGTCAGGTAACAGCCTTCGAACGCGGTTGTTATTTTCCACAGGCCTCGCCAGAAATGCAAGGCTGTATTCTCTCAGTGGCAATAACGTACTAGAACATAGCGGAAATGCATGTTGAGTTGATGGTGATGCATCATAAACACAGGCTTCAGAGTAAAGATTCACCCCAGTGGAATAGTGCACATAAAAATGCAAAACACGGAGGATTCCTGTGTCCATGAAGAGGACAGAAACAGGCCAGGAACAACACCTGAACTATTTAGTGTTTATTATCAGGAGGTAAATTATGAATAAAAGGTTTATGGCACAATATAACACTGGAAAGTAATTCATAGTTATGAAGCACCTCTAAAGATGCTCAATAAAGAGAATCAGCACTATTTAAAATGCACCAGGTACTTAAGAACATCCATCAAACAGACTTGATGTGGACTCACTGAAAGATTACGTATGCTTCAAATGAAGTGGAGTTGGTGGAAACTCTTATGGTTTAGATTTTGTATCAAGCCTAAAATTTTGACTCAAAGGTTGTGGTCAGGTGAAATATCAAAAATAATGATTAAAAAATGATGCTAAAATTGTGTGGCATTTGAAGACCAACATAAAGACATCTGAAAGAATTGTGAGTAATTTGCAAATTTCAATTCTACAAAGATGCCTGACTTGACTTTGACATGCCACAGAAGAATCTACAAACAGCTTCAATGTATTCTGGAAATCCTTTAAAGTGGATTTTCTTATTACTTGTACATTTTCCTAGAAATGTAAAGCATCTGTGTTGTTAATGACAGCCCAGCTTTGTCATATAACAGTTTATCAGTGTGATTCTAAATCATTTACTAACTAAAATAGAAATATTACTGTAATGTATAGGTAATGTGGCAAACTCCATCTGCTGTTGAAGATCATGCAATATTAAATGGATTCGATATGAGACTCTTTCTTCAATTACTTTCCAAGAACCAAAAAGAACATTTAAATTTCAGTGTCTATTAAATATTTATACACACGTACGAGTCAGTTGCAGGTGGGTTTTACTGAGAATCCATCTTAAAAGTAGAGCTTTCGGCATCTCTGTCTTAAGAAATAGTGTGTATGTGAGCAGCAGTGGAATCCAAAAAACATTAAACATTGTCTATGTGGACTGGCCGAGACGTGTTTGTAACACCTGAATAAAGACCTTCCAAGCATTCCTCACAATTTGCCAAAGACTGTTTCAGTAACTTTGCTTGAGATGTGTTGTCTACTGCTTTTGGGTCCAAGAAAACTCATAGAACCAAACAAAACAAGGGAACATGAGGTTTACCCTGCCTCTTGTCCAGTCTTATTCAGCTGGGACAAGTCCCAGAACCCTGCTGGATAAAGCAGGTAAACTCTGTGGATGGATGGATGGATGGATGGATGGATGGATGGATGGATATTGATGATTGAGCATACAACACACTGATGAAATGGTATGAAAAGACCTTCCATTTACAGTATTTCAAATTGTGGTGACATTTAAGCACAAAAGTCGAGTGAGTTATGTGTCTACCAGAGAAGATATGCTGAGGTAACACAATAGAGTCTGTCTTCAACTTCAATCTCTGAAGACATTATTTTCTTGACATGACCTGTAAATGTTATTGTGGTCAACTGCCAACAACACTGTTTGGATCATAAGCTATAAGCTGCATCACTGCCAAAATCTAATCAGTTGGTCTTTGTGTCATTTCTGACCTTCCCTGAAAATTTCATACACATTTTTTGTCCATTTTTGAGTAATGTTGCGCACAGACAGACAGACAGACAGACAGACAAACCTATGCCGATCGTCACATAACTCCTCCGAGGCTCTGCCTCCTTGCCCGAATAAAAATGTAGGTAGAATAAGTGTTAGCACTTTGGATAACAAATATACAAACACATCTTTTTATTTTTAGCAACCTACTGGTACAACAGTATTCAGAAAGGGGCTAGGAACATGAAAAACGAATATCCTTTGAGGCAAGTCAACTAGTGCAAAGAACCTTCAGGTAAAAGTCGCCGCATCAGGCAACTTTAGACTACCAGTGCTGGTGTTTATGTGGCCCACCACCAGAATAAACCTCCATTGATGCACATAAGTCAATACTACAGTCTTCAAGTGTGGAAATCTCCAGTCCCAACCCAATATCACCTCCTCAATTCACAAAAAACTCAGGTGAACTCATAGTTTGAAAGCACAATTTGTTACTGCTTTGCCATTTATTCATGTCCAACTATATTAGACTTGTCACAACACAATGTGCGCTGCATACTGTACTTTTCTTTTTGTTCAAAATCTAACACTTGTGGAATGTAGGCAGCATTGCCATCAAATGCTCTATGCAACATCAAAGCAGCGCATAACACCTGCAGAGCAGAAAGCACTAAATGTTACCTTTGTGAATGCCAGCTCTGCGTGTGCTTATTGTCAGCCGACACCTGAGTTTCTAACAAGGCAGATTTGTCAGAGAAAACTTTCCTCACACGTTTTTCCACAAAAGATTGCCTCTAGTTCATGCAGCATCAAAAGAGTCTGCTGCATGACAGAATACAAAATGAAAGCATCAAGAGTATCCGTCATTGTCAGATGTTTTGCATTAAATATTCATCTATCTGCCTGTTTGTTTTTGGGCTGTTTGATGTTTGCTGAGGTGTAGTAACACATCTGTTTGACACAAATCAAACAAATGAGCACCGACTGACAGAGGAGGGTGGAATAAGAGCAGCGATTCCTTAAAATAAACATCTCACCCTTCCCTGTGCTGTGATAGAGGATGGGAAGAATCTTTTGAAAAATACATCAACGCCTACGCCTTAATGTAAACAAGAAGCGAGTCTGATGATATAAAACAGGAGCAATTATTCACGTTATGTCTAAGAGGCACTAACTGATCTTCTCAGCTGTGATGTTTAAATGTGTGTTTTTAATGCACTGATTACACAAACTGGTTATTATGAAGCAAATAAACTTGGGATTTTTGAAACCTTGTTGCAGGAAGCTTCGATTTACAGCTACAAACTCCATAAGGGCCAGCACAGCAATGTATAAGCACTGTATACGTGAAGGTTAGATTCTGAAAGTGACAGGCTGAAGGACAAAGTTAGCGTGCTAGTGTGGAGGATGCAGAGTGGAATTTGCACGAGTACAACTCTCAAGATCATTTGATAGAAGAAGTTTTGTACATACAGGAATGGTATATGAATGTTTTATGCATAACACTGCCTGATGTGGATGTTTGTGTAATAAGTTTGAGAACCTGTGGGCTACACACTCTATTGTAACCTTGCCTTGGTGCCTCGTTCAGTAAACGGGAGGCCAGACAGTGATGAACAGGAGTGAAAGGTTGAGCCGGCTGGGTCTTCTTCCTGCAGGGCCTTGGTTCAAATCCGCTGAACAAACTGGCTCCTGCTGGCAACCATCTGAAGAGAGTAGAGACAAATCTTAGCTTTTAGTAACACACAAGGACGATGCAATCGATGTAATTAGCAGGGATGTGCTGGAGTTTTTGAAACCTGAGGTCTAAATTTCAGAAAATTTGCAAATATTATGTGCTATTCTTTTATTATCTTATCATTATTTTCATACCGTATTCGGTCCATGTCTTCAAAACAAACATTTACGCCATCATGCAATCCTACCAGCCTCCAGAGAAATTCAAACACAAGATAACATACTGTGTATACACTACCGTTCAAATGTTTTGGGTCACTTAGAAATGTCTATTTTTGAAAGAAAAACAGTTTTTTCAATGAAGATAACATTAAATTAATCATAAAACCAGTGTAGACATTGTTAATGTTGTAAATGACTATTCTAGCTGGAAGCAGCTGATTTTTAATGGAATATCTCCATAGAGGTACAGAGGAACATTTCCAGCAACCATCACTCCTGTGTTCTAATGCTACATTGTGTTAGCTAATGGTGTTGAAAGGATCACTGATGATTAGAAAACCCTTGTACAGTTATGTTAGCACCAGAGGTGGGTAGAGTAACCTAAAACTGCACTCAAGTAAGAGTAACGTTACTTTAAAATAATATCACTCAAGTAAAAGTAAAAAGTAGTCAACCAAAAATTACTCCAGTAAGAGTAAAAAAAAGTATTTGGTGAAAAGACTACTCAAGTACTGAGTAACTGTTGGATTGCAATGTCCGAGTTATTTTTTTTTTTTTTTAGAAATGATGTGATCAGACAGACAAAAATGTAAAAAGTAAAAGTGAACTGTCACTATCTTTGTCTGCCAGCTGTTTAGTGGTGAGCAGTTAGTTTATTCTTACTTTACCACAACATTTTCACTAAAAACAGCAACTGGTTGATGCTGAAATTAATGAGAACTGCAAGAGAGAACCAAAAGAGTGAAGATGTGGCAATAAAACATGAGCAGTCTGGGTGGTAGTTCTCTGTGGGTGCATTATTTTTCACATTGGGTGTACAGTCATTTCGACTTGACGGTGTTTGCATGGAAATATTATGGAATAAAATATGGATATTTATGCAGATATTTGGGTAAATGTTTGCCTGATATTTCAAATACTTTTTGAGATCATTTTTACTGAATTTCCCTTCAGGGATTAATAAAGTTATTGTATTGTATTGTATTTTAATACGAGCCCTTCGACCCACTTTGAGCAGGTTTTTTCACATATCAAAAATTTAAGGCTCAGTTTGAACAGCAGTATCTGAGAAACTGTCAAAAGTAAATGCTTGAAATTTTCACCATTATTTATCATCATGTCACTGATTCAGAATCTGCAATATTGCACAAGTAGATCTAATAATTTCTGATTATGGGTAAGTTGAAATATGAAAAAAAAAATGGAAACGGCTATAAAAAGTCACACTTTTGAGGAGACAAAACCAGAAAAAATTACAATGCAGAAGTGAACTAGTGATATTTTCAGATTAATATGTAGGTTCATGTCACAGTTATACAAAACAAAACATATGGAGTACTTTTTAATATGAAATACTTGGCCACAAAAGTGAAAGTAAAGTTATTTTTCATGTTTCTCAAGATTTCGAGATGGAAAATCCCCATAGTCACCTGTACCACTGTAATTATAAAGTACGGATTAGGGCAACTTCAAGTAGGCAAATGTGTGGGTAAAAGCTTTCCGAGGCAAGACCTTTAATCTAGCCTGTGTTTTACTTTAGAGAAAAACAAGAGGATGCATTCTACAATATGCACGGCTTAAATCCAAGCTGATAAACTAACCCAGAGGGAAACAATGCAAGAACAAATGAAACTAAGCTGATGTGAGTTGTTGCCTCACCCTTCTGAATCAGACAAGACATGGAGGTTGTGGCTGTTTTCTCAGCCGCTCCTCCCTCCTCATTCTCTGCCTCTCCTCCTCTTCCTCCTCCTCTTTCTGCAGGAGGTGGAAGCAGCTCTGGCTCCACTTAACTGCTGATGCCAAACGCCTACAAAGCAGAGCAAGCAGGAGCCATAAATACAGGGCATCACCGGTGTGCTTGAATAATGATATACGCTGACCGAAAAACAAAAAAATGTGCATAAACCACAAATGTCAAGCCCCCACATTAATCTCCCGTCTTTGTCAGAGGCATAAAAATACCATCAAAGCCAATGAGTTATGGCCAAAAAGCCATCGTCTGTCATTAAAAGGACCCCTTACAAGGATACATGCACACACTGTAAATCATCCAAATCAGAGCGCTCCGAAGCAGCAGGCAGCCACAAATGACACCTAACTAGAGCATTATGGGAGAAACGTGCCACGTCTGGCCAGATTAATGACATAATTATGGCAGTTTAGCTTCCAACCATAACCTTTCCTCAAATATTGTTTGCTTGTTTTTCTCATGCTGCACGCGTAATTACCTTTTGCATTAACGCCGGGGTGGAAAATTAAAAGATGAGGCAACAGTCGAGGTGACTTTACCAGCAGAAACCAGCCGAGGTGGAGCAGCTCCTCGTTTCCCAATCGTTTCAACACTTGGCCTTCTTGTGAGTGAAGGAGGATGAAGAAAGCGGGTCAAAGAGCAGGCGACCACGATGCTTGTTATAGTGCACTGGAGTGGAGAGTGGAGGCGGTGTGCATTCCCCTTTGTTGCTGGAATCAACTGGGTTCTTCAAAAGGAATATTACAGAGCGGTTTGTGCTTTAAAATGAAATGAAAGTCGTGCCTCAGCTCGCAGGGATGTTGTTGAACCTCAGCAGTCAACAGGAATCTCAATATGACTGTGACTCCCAGATAAGCAGACATCAAATCAAAAAGACTATATCCAGGGGGAAAAATGCATATAGGTTAGAACAATAATTCAATATCACCGTTGATGCTTTCAGTGTGTCAAGATGATATGAAAATTGTATTATTCTCTCCAATATTCTGCTGTCAGGGTGAATGATTTCAAGCAAACTATAATTAGAAAACTAGCTATGTGACTCACTGCGGTGCTGTAGTGGATTGCATTAGATTATATTGATTTACTTTAAAGTGCCCAGGGAAAGGTATATTATTGCACATGGAATACACATTTCTGACATCCAGGGACGACAAATTCATACTGTTCACTCAGTAACAGTTGGTAGCATTAAAGCAGCGGTGTCAAATATACAGCCCATGGGCCAAAACTGGCCCACCAGAGGGTCCAATCCGGCCCGTGGGATCAATCTGCAAAGTGTAACAATTATAGAGGAAAATTAATAGTTCATGTAGAAATACTGTGCAATATAATGTCAGTATAAGAGTTTGGTTTGGTGAAACCCTATTGTGGATGCACTGCCACAACTTTTATTTATTTATTTTTTTATATATAAATTGTATACATTTCCAAGGCAGGTGGACAACTTAACCATTCCCTTTTAGTTTGTGTGGTGTTTCAGTTCAGGTGGTCAGGATTACTGCACAGATGTGAAAATGAATGTGAATTGAAAATAATTTGTCAATCTTGTTGTTTTGATCATAAAGTAAAATACCATATTGTTCAGTTCCAGATGACGAAATGTTTTGTGCCTTTGTAGATAAACTGTCATCTGTAAGTTGCAATGTGTAAAATGATAAACTGAGGCATAATGTTGTTAAAATTTCACTTATTTTTCTTATGAAATTTCAGTTTGTTCTTAATGTTTTGTGAAAAGATAGTTTATGAAGAGAAAAATTTGGAGTTGTCGTTATTTACAGGTTATTATGCTCTGATCTTACTGGTCTGCTCCACTTGAGATCAAACTGGCCTGAATGTGGCCTCTGAACTAAAATGACTTTGACACCTCTGCGGTAAAGAGCCAAGAAGCGCAGTAATGTCAAAATTACAAGGCAGGAAAAAACTGACAGCTGGTCACGAGCGAGGATTTCATCAAACATCAGTGGGGACACATTAAATAGAGAGCTGGTAATGCTCCTTCTTGAAATTTTGGGCATCAAACGCTGAATTTTTATGCACTAAATTGTTCCTTTTCTGCATCAATTTATGGTGTAAATGCCCTTATAAATTAATAGAAGAGCCCAAATTTAAGAGTTGAAGTGAGATTTCAAAATAAAATGGAATATAATGCAGAGAGACTCTGGCATTCTGCAGTATTTTCAAATATTTACTCTCCTGTGGATCAGATTTTCTTATTCAATATCATCCTTGATGAGACGACACACATTATTTACTTTTATGTCTTCCTTTGTGGCTTTTGTTTGGCGAAGTGATATCTTTAAATGTGCATCGCTACTCTTATAATATTCTGTTTTTATCGCAAATATCACCAATTTGCAATTTTTTTCCACACTTGTGTAAATACCAGCATTTTAGGCACCTTATTGCTATTTCTTCATCCAGCACGATTTGCATGCCAGTTACATGCTTTTTTGTACATTGTTCCTTTATCTATCTGGATGAAACACATGAGCTGCTGGATACCTTGAATTTCCCCAAGGGGATGAATGAAGACTCGCCATTGTCGGCAGCAGTGTTGCATTTATGAGTAAATGGTGAAAGTCCTTAAGATAAGACAGTGGAGGAATGTGCAGTCTTACAGCAGCAGAAGAGGATAGTGCAAAGCACAGGGATATCAGTGGAAAACAAAAAATAAGAAGAAATATAGATAACCAATGTTGGTATTGCACAGATTCCTGTGAATGTGGAAAAATACCAATATTGCAGAGTGTTATTCTATATGTAGGAAAACTTTAACATTGCTCAGATTCTTGTACTTTTAGGAGAAAAAATATATTGTGCAGGGTCTTTTAAATGCACAAAATATTCATAACACACAGACTGGAATGCACTGCTGCTGTACCAAAGTGAAATTCCAATGCGCAGTCTACTGGCAACAGTCTGAAAAGGATTTCATTCTTTCATGTTTTTATTTGGCAATTAATACTGAAAGAGATATGCCTACCCGTGCCCCCGTTTGAAACCTATGTCCATGAAACTGGCTAACAAAAATGGAAATTAACTGAAGTCCCAGAGAACAGCAATGAACTTCGAGGTGTTATAGATCACATGACTCCTAAAGACTTTTTCACAATCATTACAAAAACAACTGGTGTAAAATGGTGGACGCATTTTTTTCCCATTTGTACAAATGCCATAAAATTGCTTTTTAATGTTATGAGATGTTCAGTGATTTAATCCAATAAAATTTGCCTCAAAGTTTCACTGAGCTGCACCAGTAAATTACTGAATTCATGCAGGGAGCTAACGGGAGGTCAGCTGGCTCTGCAGCTAATGTACATGTCTGCTTTCAGGTAGC
Source organism: Amphiprion ocellaris (assembly GCF_022539595.1). Taxonomy (NCBI): domain Eukaryota; kingdom Metazoa; phylum Chordata; class Actinopteri; family Pomacentridae; genus Amphiprion; species Amphiprion ocellaris. Next base: position 35,915,586 of record NC_072771.1, read on the forward strand.
TCAGCCAAGGAAGGACTCCAGCATTCTACAGGCTCAAACATGCCCAGAGTGTCTGTGGTAAACAACCTACTTTGGAATTAAAGGGGAACATCTTGGAACACAGAATCCAAAGGTACATAGTTAGAAGTTTTCTTCCATCAAAATGATCCTGTCCTGTCTTAACTCTGTTGCTTCTGCTAGAATGTGTAGATCTATGAAGTCCCTGCCTCTCTCTTCATGCATCCTTCCTTATTTGCTGCAGCTGGAGCACACCAGCTCAGCCATGAATCTGCTCCAACGCTGTAAAACTACTCCACACTGCACTGGCAAGTTGTAACTCAGCTGTCCGTGTTAGAAGCAGAAATTGAATCTGAAGAAGAACAATGGTACAGAAAGACAAGTTGATTGGGTTCTACAGGTTTGTTAAGCAGGAAACCCTGGAAATGTGAATCCATATTTTTGAGATTGTCATCAGTACGCTGCAGCTTCAAGGTGAAAATGCTCCACCATGGTGCCGACTCCTTATTTCACTTGTTTTGCACAAAATTACATTCTATCTAGTGAAAGAGCATTCTCATTTACATTATGAAAAATGTGAGTTTGTTTTGAAATTGAGATATTTCTCATCTGTGACGTTGAGGTAAAGGCTTCCACTTTGAAAGGGCCACAAAATCTGTATGAGGAGGTTCAAGAGGATCAGCATGAGAGAAGAACAATAGAACTCTGATCCAGGAGAACCATCGTTCTCCAGTGTGATTATTCTTATGGGTTGCTACAGACATCTGTGCACGTATAAGACTTAACTGAAAGTCTATTCATTCCTATGACAACCTCGCTGTTTGTGAAACTCTGTCTTCCGTTTTCTTTTCTTTTTCCCAGTCCAGAATTTACCTCGAGTACGTTGAAAGTTTATACTAGATCATGGGGAAAAAATGAATTAGCTAATTGACTATTCAGCTTTTTGACTATGTTGACAGGCAAACATGTCACTTTGTACTTATAGACTCATTTAGCTTCTTTAACACATGCTAGCTTGCTGACATAAACATAATACAAATACTGCAGTGGTTCATATGTCCCGCAACTAAATATTTCAGTAAACTGGTTCGAAATGTGGCAGCATAACCTCTTCACTTATTTCTCGTTTGGAATAGTACTGCTTCATGCACACATTCCACAAAAGTGAAAGGTAAGAACTAATATAGCCCTTGATTTGCATCTCTCATATATACTGTTGAAACAAGGTGTTTCACTTCAGTTTTAGCTTTGTTTAAGCACCTATTAACACCTAGGTAACAGAACTGTGTGGTTAAGTTTAGGGCAATATATAGTTGACATTTTTACAACGTTAACTACTAGGTTTATGCCAACATCATGGTTTGGGTTAAAAATAGAACCTTTCACAACATGTTTGAAGCTTCTGCTTCATTTACAGGGTTACCATAGTAACAAGTCCTGCCCCATATAACTGACTGATTGAAAAGGAGCAACAGTAATGCAATAAAAAAAGACAAATATAAAGTGTGAGAACATATGTATTCCACAAAACATAACTGAAAATGCAGTGCAGTTGCATAGGAATGTACTTTTGTGGATACTGGATTGCACAATTTGTTGTCTAGCATGTAAAAAACCCAACAAGCACTCAAAGTTTTGCAAAGTTTTGAATGCATTGCATTTGTTCGACTTGATTTGGCTAACCCAGTTGTCCACAGCAACTTGCCGTTAAAATTCCTGATAAACAAGACAAGAAAATGAGTGAGGTTCAGAGCCACGGTGACCTTACAATATTCTGGTGACCTTTCCTTTCCAGGCGAATTAGATTTTTATGCAAGGGTGAAAAAACAGGCAAGGAAAGGCACAAACACCTGCATATGTTCCAACCCTCTGCTGCTCCAGTTCTTATTTGTTATCTAGCAAGCAGCTGGCTGGTAATAATTCGCCCACAAGTGGAGCCAAGCACTTCAGCCTAGGAGGGGGGCACTGAGCACTTGTGCTCCAGCATACTAATTTGGCTCCGTTCGGTGATACACCATGTGCACCAGTTTAGCTCGGAGGCAAGTCTGTTCTATTTGCATACCACCACACCACTGATATTACTTATTAATCTTCAGATGTGACATCTAAGTCCAAAATGCAGCAGTCTTAATTAAAGTGTGTTTCTATCAGCATTGCTAATGACTCGTAGCTTCAAATTTGCAAAAAAAAAAAAAGTTTTTCCCTGGAGTAGCTGCAAGCTGCCAACAGTGTGGGAGGTACTTCAGTGACCTTGCCTCCGACGTGACTAATTCCGTTAGCGCTTTGTGCTAAAGTGACTCTTTCACTTTACTTCAGCTAAATGTTTTAATTGGTTAATGTCTTCTAACTGGCAGGCAAGGGAGTGTCTTCGTGCTCGTCTATGATGCACAACACGCACGAGTGTAACAACAAAACCGGCTGTGCTCGAGCCTGACTTGAAAGCAGAACAATAATACGCTGAAAGAAGAGGGGCGGAAGGGTGGGCGGCCGGACGACGGAGGAAAGCCGCCGAGTCATTGACGGGCTGCGGTATTGGGAATGACAAGAAAATAAAAGGCATTGAGAACCAGCAATGTATCATCAATACGTAAACACTCAATGAAACTCGTGTTTGAAAGCCAAGAGACTCTGAAGCGAAACCCCATTATGCCTTTTCTCATCACCCCCGTCTGTCCCAGCAGTCAATATCAAGTTATTCTTCTTTGTGACAGTGAATCATGGCCACAAATCAGACGCTGGCTTGAAAAGCGGACTAAAGATGACAATGCTTGGCAGAGGGACTTGATAGGTTGTTAAAAATTGACTGCAATATGAAAAATTTAGACTTTTGTCCATAGCGGTTGGATGGCGACGGTGGTGGAGGAAAGGGACAATTTTTAACAGATCAGATCATGGAAGCCCTTGGATTGCAGCTTGTTGCCAGGCAACAAAAGAGATAAGGTTTGTGGTAGGTGAGGAATCTTTACAGCGATTAGACCAACTAAGATGCTGCGGCTCTATTTCCAGTTTATTCCCTGCATCCACTCCCATATTGTGATAAATTCCTACATGTGAATTTCCAGTTCTGATAAAAGGCATCAGCATGGTGAATTTTGCAGGGTGTGATGCACACACTGCTGCAACATGACACAAACAAGGTGAAACACATTTCATAATTAAATTCTAATTATAGATCTAGCAGAAGAATGTAAGTTTGGCAGTGTTGTCTGTCAGCTACTACGTGACGAGGAGCAGGACTTGCTGACAAGACGGCGTGGGATGCTTCGTGTCAACATCGCCGGAGACAAATGGCAGACGGCGACAAAACACAAGCTGGTGCAGTCATAAATGACAGAGTAGCAGAGGCGAGGGGTGAGAGCCAAAACGCTCTCGTTAGGCTTTGCAGTAACGACGGGATGAAAAACAGGCAGCAAACAGCAGGAAATGTGAAACCAAACTGGACTCCAGTGGAGGCCTCATTGCAGATAACTTTACGGAGCACCACAGCTTCACAGAAGGGACCAGTCGAGTGAAAATCTCTGAATTTGTGTCATAATTTCCACCTCATCTTTAAATGGAATAAAAAGAGACAATTATTACAGCTGTCTGTGCTTTTAGGATTAATTATGCGACAAATCCCTGTCCTACAGAGGAGGATTAGGGCCACTTGAAATACATTATTTGGCATTATGTAATGTGATTATCCCCTTTTCTCGAATGTTTGCACCCTTTTTTGAATTCTGTCTTTAATCAGAGAGCTCCAATAATTTACATTCAAATGGACTCCATTCACTCCTGGTGAGAAGATTTAAATAACTTAAATTCTTTTATCGCTATCTGCTAATACTATGGTTTGTAAAAGTCAACTAGACCTAATGAAATGATGGTTAAACTGTTGAACTAAATATGTAGAAAATGTAGAAGCAGCAGAACATCAACAAATAGTGCAGTTCTATGAGCAGGTAGGAAATAGAACAATTATATTCTCTTATATTAGTCTATACGGTAAATTTTACATTGAAGATGTTAGAGCCTAGAGGACTGCTACTCAACAAGGACAAAAAAAATTACACTTGTCCTCTTTAAAGTTTAACAAATTTGTGTTATGTTCTCTAAGTTTACCAATCAGAGACCTGCATGATATTTTTTCTGGGCTACTTAAAGCTACCAGCCATGAAGCAGGCACTTTTTTTCACCCCTGAAAGAGGTTCTGCTGAGTTGGTTGTGACTCCACAGCTGTACCCAAGACAGTTTCCATAGAGGGTGCAGCACCACTTTCCATTATAATCAATGAAACTTTCTTCACAAGGTGACTGAACAGAGCTTAAACAGTGCTTAAACATCCACAATGCAAACATAATGCTACCCTTTTACACAGAATACGTCATTGAGTTTATATATTTTTTAAACTTCCATTTAAAAGGACCTGACTACTTTCTACTTATTAACTTATAGTTAATACTGTAACTTGTTACAACTTGTTTGTTCTGACATTTTAACTATATCTAGTTGTCTCTTGATATTGAATGTTACGACTAAGAACAATTCAATTTGAATTGCCAATGGGGATAAATTAAGATGTCTGAACTCAACTAAACCGAGGCTTCAACTTCATCTTACTGACATTTATTTACCAGCTCACGGTTGCCCAGTAACTTTATATCTTACAGATAGCTGTTCGCAGAATAATAGTCTGTCAGATGTTGTTAGTGGAAAAACGTGCAGCTACTTTCAGATTTTTGTCTGGCACAAGCTAAAATCATCCATCCATCCATTTTCTATACACCACTTAATCCCCATTTGGGCCGTGGAGGGCTGGAGTCTATCCCAGCTGACTTAGGGTGAATGCAGGGGACACACAGGACAGTTCACCAGTCTATCACAAGTCTACTTATAGCGACAAACAAAACACACTCGCATTCACACCTATGGAAAATCTAGAGCTACCAAGTAACCTCAACATGTTTTTGAAGTGTGGGAGAAAACCCACGCATACACAGGGAAAACATGCAAAATCCATGCAGAAAGATCCCAGAAAGGCAGGATCCTAGCTTCTTCTTCTAGCTGCAAGGTGAAAGTCCAAACCACCAAACCACTGTGCAGCCCAAGCTAAAATCAGCTCTATTGTAATAGATTGGGAGCAGCGTGGCCAGATACCACTAAGTGGATGGTGAAGTGACCCTTTATCTGTTTGTGTGCTGTAATGAGAGCAGATGATAATCAGATGGTCATATTTCCATTATGACATACAGTATTGCTGAAAAACAGACACCTCCATGTCAAATGTTCCCACCTAACTGTCTGAGCAGCAAAACAGAAACAGCCTGATTAGGTTTAAGAGGTTCACTGTGGAAGGAGAAGCAGCTTTCAACATGCGAGCTGACAGAGAATGGGGCTTCCATTTGGCCTAAAAGCCATCACAGACTACCCAAATCATTACCACTGTATTCACTTGCAGGGATAAACAGCCACAATTCATCTGTGGGTTAGTTTCTCCGGTGAAAATGGCAACATTTCCCCATAACACCTGTATGAATAATTCAGCACGCTGGGCTCTATCAGAGGCTGTCAGAAATGTCAGCCGGTTGGAAGTACCCTTGGCTGCCCCCAGAGGATGTTGTCTCTACACCCCACGGTGGGGTTAAGGGGTTGCACACACACATTCACAACACACACATCTGACCAAATGCCACAGCTTTTTCAGTGCCAGGGCTCCACTGCCTGAAAGCTGAGCATACCTGCAGTGAGCAAACTGTTGCAGGTTTTTCTGATGTTATTGTTAAATGTGGCTTTTTCCATAAATAGGCGCCACTGCAGTCCTCATCTGTTTCAGAGGAAAATAGCAGCCAGACACCACAGATTCATATCAACACTGTCTCCTGCTCAAAGAAAACAGACTGGATTGAGTTTTTTCCATATTTGCTAAACACCTACAGATGTGACTCTCACCTGGCGTGGTGCAGATGTTTCCTAAAGGGAAATGATACCCACAGTTTTTTTTCCAAGGCAGCAAAACTCTGTAAAAGAAAGTGCACGAAAACAAAGATATAAAAACAAAAAGGACCGGCAGCTATTATCCTTTTTGTCTTCTGAGTTGCTCTGGAGCTCTGAGCACTTCTTCATCCATGAAAGACTCTGCTGCTGCAGCCCCATGTGACCTCTGCAGAGGCAAATCAGGCAACAGGGCAAGAGTAAAGAAAAAGTGCCTCTAATACGACTTCGCTTATGGAAATGACAGATAATCAGGCAATTAATCTCTACATAATTAACTGCAATGAGTAAAAGAGGGGAAAAAATCCCTTATGCAAGATAAACCTGTGTTTTCTACAGTATAAGTCAGATAACAGGGTGTGAGGAGAGAATAAATGTGGGCCTAATGATGAACAGTTGCACCTTATTTCCTCCTGTGGAATCTGGAGAGTTGCTGTTAATGGAACCGTCGTCTATCTTTGGTGGGTCGACAGTCGCCTATGAATAGATCATCAGAGAGGAGGCAGAGAGACGTTATCTTGGACTGGGTTTTCCTGATAAATGTTGATGCTTTTGTTTTTCAGTTGATTTATTTGGATCTGTGAAAAACATGAAGTGCAAGAGTACCATGCTATCAGTTTATCCAGCACTATTTTATGATGTTAAAAGCTTCATACCTGCATTCTGTCAAAGTTTTATCAGCGCAAAAATAAATGTCCATGTCAAAATGCTAAAATAAGACAAATGATTGTTCACTAAAGGCCTCCTACAGGAAGTAATCCAATCAGAGCAAAGCAAGTCTGTCCAGTTTGTGATTTGTCACTATTAATGGTGCAACATGGAAAGTAAAGAGTTAAAACTAGATATTTTTTAAATTAAATAAATTTCTGATAATATATACACAAACACGCACTACTTTGGCTCTAATGTTGCCACATCTCTCTATCTGTAGTCTGCTCTATGGTCTCTAGAGCTGCAACAATTAATCATTTATCATCAAATATTGAATTCATCGTCCACTAGTTTGATATTCAGTTTTAGCAGTTTGCCAAGAAACAGCTATAATGTGGGATTCCAGCATCTTGAATTGGAATATTTTCTGGTTTCTTTTATCTTGTGTTATAGTAAACTGAATATCTTTAGGTTGTGGGGGAAAAAGACATTTGTGAACAATGTTTTTCACCCTTTTCTGCCATTATATAGACAAAACAACAAATCTGTTCATTTATAAGGTAGTTGATGGGCTAATCCACAATGGAATAACTGCAGCCAATAGGGTGTAGCTGCAATATCTTACAAATAATAGCCTCATAAACACTGAAGGATAAATCTAGACAAATTAAATGGTCTAAGTGTAATTTTGACAACCCTAATTTTGTTCGAAGCCACAGATTAAGTGCTTCTTTGGAAAGGGGGGATTTGTATACAATTATTCAATACACGTTTACAATATTGCAGTTTATTTGAGTGGTGAACTTCTTAAAACATAGTCCTGTACTTGAATATTTAACTCATTGTAAATAAACATATGTAAATAAAGAGTTGAACTGGTTAAAGAAAACTGAGTTCAAGAGAGTAAATCCTAAAAACTGTTTGTGGTTATTATAGTTAAAAATACTACTCCCATAAATGTCAAGGTTTTTCAGATATATGGCAAATCTTCAGATGAACTGGACAAGAACCAAATCGAGCTCAAGTCTCCAAACTTGATCAGCGTCCAGAGGACAAGCGGAGGTGTTGGAGAGCGTTGAAATGCCACAACGGTTGTATTTTACCGTGAAGCTTCAGTACGATCAGACCTGCTTCTGTTCAGCAACTGCCCTGCACCACCTTCTCCATCTTCCTCCTCCTCCTCCTCCTCATCCCCTTGTCCCCACACGCTGCTGCTGATGGATGAGCTCATTTGCTGCAAATCTCTTTCCAGTCAAACCGGGACACTGTTGTTGCCTCTCTGCTACTTCACTGGGCACGGAGAACAGAGATCTCAGCGTATGAATACTGTATGTGCACACTTGAACGCACACACAAAATGCATGTTCAAGGACATACGTGTTTTTGAAAAACTGCCTCTTTCAGGAACACTCAGTGAAGTGGCTCTTTGAATGCATATTTCCCAGCAGCACCTGGGAGAAGCACACACTGAAGAATGCCGTTAGTATTGCATTTGTCTTAACAGCACCACAGAGGGCTGAATCAAAAGCATTGTAAATGCAATAACACAGAGCAGAAAACTGCCGAAGATGAGATTGCCTTGTTTTCCCTCCTTGGTGATTTACAGTGTATACGGGCCATATTCTTGTTCACTGTAGTCATAGGGAAAATGGATTGGCAACAGGCATGGCTAAACCAATTCACCGAATGAATTTCTTTGAGCAACAGCATCGTTTTGTGTTAGATCGAAGTTCAAGCATCGCTCTGTATTCTTTCTGACTCATTGCTGGCTGCGATAACCTGTGAAAAGGCTTTCCAAAAATATATATTTCCATCGATAAGCCGCTCCATTCTGATGTGTCAGTTTTGATACAGGCCACGTCTCTCTATTCGCCGGCCAGCCGACTGAGCCGGCCTCACAATAACTATGATGAATGCAGTGTCCACAGGAACAAACCAGCCATTTGACACTTCATCCCCCTTGATGCATTATCGGCTAATATCCCGTGGATTCGTGGCGGGCAGTTTGAAGCCTCGTGATTGGGTGTGACCGGCCTCTGCTGAGCCCTCCCCTGAGCATAGGTGACTGTAATCATCTTACAAATGCCAATGTCTTACGTCAAATGTGTTTGTTGGCGGGAGCAGGCTTTGGGGGAATCAGACGCAGCATCTGTGCTACTGATTAGGAAAACTGACTCTGCCCCACTGGGCCCTCGAAACTATCTGTGAGATCCTCTCGAATCACACTGAGGCCGCTTTAAAGAAAACTAGGTCACGGGTTTGTTTCCCATCATTTGACTGCAAGTCCGAAAATGTGGTTTCATCTGGGCTAGAAAATTTGATTTTCGCGACACACTTGACGGGCTTGAGCACAGAGAAGAAGCTCAGCGTCCATTTAAACTAGATGAAGTGACAGGTCTGGATGAGACTAGTAGCCTGTGGGAAGTGGTGGAGGAGGGACTGATGAACGAGAGATAGAAGCCCTGCCATGAAATGAAAGGGATCACATACACAGAAAGATAGAAAAATATCGCTTGTGAAGGGTATTAGCAGTTCAAGGGAGGAAAACAGGAGGGACCACGAAGACGTTCTGATATGTAGCTGCTACCAGAAGGGACGGAATGAATCGAAAATCAAAAAAAAGCTATCAGCGAGAGAAACAGAGAGTTTGGGTTCGATCAAAAGAGACAGTATTTTTCTTTTTTGGGAGTGGGGGTTGAGATGAATAAACTGCCAGTGATCCTTGAAGTTAATCCTGATCTAAGACATCAAAATGATTTGGTGATGATGTGTTTACTGGGGGTGGGGGAGCTCATCTGAGAGAATATATTCTGAAGGCTCTCATTCCCCTTTATGCTCACATAAACACCCTGGGTTTGACTGTAGTCCTGCTCAGTATGGAGGCCCGGAATTCAAATACCTTTCTCGTGTTGTTGTTCCATATTCCCGAACATTTGTTTGCTTTCCAGATGTGAAGTCCATCTACATGCTTCTCTTGATCTCCATGGAGCTCTTTGGACGTCCTGCTGGCTGAGCTGCAGATTTCCACAGTTCTGGTGCTGCTTGGATGTCCATTACTGAAGTTTCTGCTCAGAAATTCCATTAATTTGAATACATATTGAAGTGCAAAAAAGACTAAAGGGACACAGGAAAAGTTCGAACTAAGCACATTTACACAAATTTGCATTTTACCCTGGAATTGCTTCCCAGTACCAGCGGTCAAAAATCACACTTTGTGGTCAAAAGAATTTAGATTTTAGCTTATCTTTAGCTTAGCTTAGCCATAACAGTTTCAACTGCTAGGTTGCACATTAAGCTCTGTTGCTTTGGTAGTTTCCTGAGTAGGCTGCATTTTCAGGACTGCAGTTGCAGGACCCTTGTTTTTCACAACGGCGCCACCTGCTGAAGTGGAATAGGCGGTACTGAATGTGAATCAAGTTCAGAATTGACCTTGTGTCTTGCCTCTCTCCAGCATCGGCCAATCAAAAGTAATATTTTGGTTGGACGAAATCCTCAAAATCATAACGTGTTAGAAAAATAAAATCTGCATGGAAAAAAAAAACTGTAAAACCACAAATATTTTCACAATAAAATAGTAATTTATGAAGTTAACATTTTTCCGGGGGGGGGATGTAAATCTTTGAAATTATTAAGTGGTGTTTTGAGTGGAACAAACCTCTAAAACCACAGCTTGTTGGCTAGAAGGTACTATTAATGTGGAATTAAATTTTAAAACTATAAGTCTATTTTGAGTGACATGAACCTCTAAAACCACTCCAGTAGGTGGCGCTGTCACAAAAATAAAAGCCCTAGACATGCAACCCTGAAAATGCAGCCTCTTCAGCTGCAGACATATAATGCTGAAGTCTAGTTTTCAATGCAGTAACTATGGCTTTAAATGTAAATGGTGCTTTCAATGACACATCACTGTATTTTCAGACGGTAAAATGTCAGAATGTTTGATTCATGCCACATGTAAAATGATGAAAATACGATTGATCTGTATTTCTCCAAGATGGCATCCTCTAAAGTCTCGATTGGTCCACAACATGAATGTATTCAGTTTAGTATCATAGACAAGTAAAGAAACCAGATAATACTGAAATGTAAGAAGGTATGAAGTCAGAGCATTTTGACTTTATTTCTCTAAAAGTTACCCAATCAGATGAATTAGTTATCGACATAGTTGTCATTTAATGGAATAATCTGACAACTAATTGATTTATAGATGCGGGTCTTTTAATCAGTGCAATAATAAATGACATGTGCAGCAACAGGTGAAAGCTCCTTTTCAATTTTTGGCTACTAACGTGTTTTCTTATTGTGACAACACCAGTGAACCAGCATGCAGGACTGCATTTGCAGGTTGTAAATGCTTCTGCTTGGCTACGTGAATTATCTTGTTTTCCTCAGAGTTTGCATCATTCACCACTTAGATTACAGGTGTTATTAAAACCACCAGTGAGATTGAAAATGTTGTGATTATATCGGCTGAAACGAACTAAAGCTTTTGTAGTAGTTTTGCCAGAATCATCCCTCTGTGTGTGACCAGTCCAAACTAATAAATCAGCATAATGTTTCAAAATCAATAATCATTTCCCATCTCTGTACAAGCAGTCCATTAACCTGCCTTCTCACACTCCATCTCTTCAGCATCATCTCAGTTTGTGCAGCTCCGGGTTCAACTAAGAAAACTCAACCTGCTTGTTTGAGACGCTACACTCTAATCAGCTTGTGCTCGATTTTATGACACAGGCGAAGAAAAAAGACAAAAAGTGGTGGAAAACAGGAAGGACAGATCAGAGTTTACCCCGCTGAACTGGATTGCTTCGACCCTCTGCCACTAATTAACAGCCGGAGAAAGAGGAGGAAGTAATCAGTGGAATCTGCGTTTGCTCGGCTAGCAAGCATTTAAATGCTGTTTTCTGTTACATACAGCTGCATAGAGCAAATTAGTCTGGAAAAATATGCCCGCTAAGCAGAAAGAACAGCTGACAGAAGAGAAAAGACAATAAAAATAGGGGTAAAAAAATCTGATTTACAATAAACAATTTAATTTAAGAGAAAATCAGCATCTTTTCTCAACATTTTCTTTCCTAACTGTTTTTTGCAAGCATAGCTCTCCTTATATCAGAAAGTCCTGCAGTGAACAGTTGTATCTTTTCATAGCAAGACATAGCAACACTTTCAGACAAGCTGCAATATAAAATTCTATTCCAGTTTAAAAGGAGCGTTTTTACCAGATTCTTAATTAACTAAGACTCTAGTAATAATTATTTCACAGTTATGTCACAGTATAATAATTCCTCCCTCTGCTTTCATCTGTGCTAACAACTGTTAAATTTCTTCTTAGCCCCTCTGACTAGTCCTGGAGGATAGTATGAACACCTTATGGCCCCATGTGCCTCTCCATCAGTAGAAATCTTTAATGAAGTTTCAAACTGAAGAACCAATTTTTCAGGTGACTCCAGCAGTAACAGCAGCAGAGAATCCCAATTTAACCTCTCACTGCGTATCCTACAGACAGGATCTGTGGGTGAGGCACCACACAAAGTGTCAGAAACATCTGTTCAATCTGTTTTGTGCTCCAATGGACAGTATGCCAAGATCTCAGGGCACACGACTCTAAAAGTGAACCACTGACAAGTCTGTCACACTTGATAAAAGAAGGGAACAATAATAATCTTGTTGAAACTGCCGAGCGAAGGGAGAATGGAGTGGATGGGAGCTTTGTGGGCACACACATGCCACCGAAAACATTTCAGATAACACGGAAAAAGGAGCATTTTGTGGAGATATTTCATGCTCCAGACAAAGTGTTGCTGTTTGTGTCCTCTGAGGGGTGAAAGAGGCAGCGTGACCGGCTCATGGCGAGACCGAGGAGCCCAGTCACCGCTGACAGAACAGAGTTCACTGGGATGTGAGAAGAACAGTCTCAGTATACAGATGCAACAGTTCAAACAGAAACCAGCCAACTGCTCGCTATTTGCCATCACGCCTTTAAAAGTTATAAATACAATTAATTAGTCTGCCACTTTCTTCGGGCCAGCGAGAGGTAGCGGCCTCTCCTCCACACCCATCACCCCCATCCCCATACTGCCTCCTCATGGGATCGGCATGAGCACTTAATAAGTGCTAAAACAGACAGGAGCACTATATAAAGGCCCTCTGAGATCCCTCTGCCTCGCCACACTTAGCTCTGGCCATTCTTCCTTTCATCGTTCACCCTCGTTCATTAGGAAGATTTTAATTGCCAGGATCTCACCACAAGAGTTTAAACGTTACTCGCTCAAAAAAGAGGGGCTGCTGGTTTTTATCTCCTTTTATTTCTTGAAATATGAGCGAACATGCGAAAACAGAGATGTCGTGTGGGGACCAGGGCGGGGGGGCACCTTGGTACCCTCTGAGGAAGTGGTGGCAGCCCAGCTGGCTTCTCAATCAGGATGTTGGCCTGCCACCTCTGCTGGAGCCGGGGGACGCTCGGTGGATGGACATGGAGCGGCTCCAGAGGAGTCTGGCAGGATGTTTCGTACCCGCTCCACTGTTCGTGCCCTACATCTCTGGGTCGGTGCATCATCCCGGCCAGAAGATCAGCAAGTGGAGGGTCGGCATGGACGTGGCTCACTTCTCCCCCTCAGAGATTTCTCTCAGCGTCAGAGATGGATTCCTGGAGGTTGAAGGTACAGGACAGCTCTGTTAATTAAACACCTCGAAAAAAGTTCACTTTATTAACATTGCTAATTACTTTCACACCCAGGCTATTTCTATATTTAATAAAAACATTAATACTCTTGTCTGGTGTAATCTCAAAGAGTTATCTAAATAGACTTTTCTCACAGTTCACAGAATAAACCCCCTTAAAACCAAACAGTGACGGAAAGAATGCTGAATGTAACAAAAATTTCAAAGCTGCTTAAATAATGTGCTTGGGGAAATTAAAGTCACAGCTCTGTGGCAGAAATTAATTTCTGTGTTGAGTGGTTTCTCCGTGTTGCTTGATTCCTCTGTGTGTCCTCGCATTCTTCCCCATAAACGGTAATCCGTCCCCAGGGAGGCACGAGGAGCGGCCAGACGAGCATGGATTTATTGCCAGATGTTTTACAAGGAAATACAGGTATGCAAAGTAAACACTGGCATTAACCTGCAGATGATGAATCTGACACAGATTAAGCCTTAACACAGGTCTGCAGCTGCACTAGAAGCACCAAGAGCAAATTTTAGACACCATCCGATCTCTAAGATGCTCACTGAGCTGAAAAATTAGATATTACCCTCATTTGTCTCAGTATTTGCACTCTGTATGTAGTGACATTGTAAACACGGTTGTGTCATTTTCAGGCTCCCAGCTGAGGTGGATGTTACCAACATCACGTCGACGCTTTCTGTTGATGGGATTCTGACTGTGGAAGCGCCAGTTCCTGAAACCTCTGTTCCTGCTGCCATCCTCATTCCTATAAAGGTGATCACAACTGGGAAGTCTGTGGTCTCTTGCCAAGAGAAGATCAATAAAACTGACACATCTGTCTGGTAAATTGTAATTCTAGAGCCAGCAGTCGGTTAGCACAACACCAGCTAACCTGGCTGTCTGAAAGTTACAAAATCTGTCAGTCCAAAGCTCACTAATGGGTTCCATCTCAGTTGTTCAACACATACAAATGACTACGATGATTAAGAAAGAGCACAAGAAAGAGTGACTACAATGGAGTGTTTACCAGACAGACATGAAAGTGGTATTGATCTCCCAGAAACAAAGCAAAAATAGAAAGATTTTTAAGACAAGTTCAATATAATATTCACAGATTACATGTATTTTTTGGTATAAGGTCTGGCATACAAATTCAGTATTAAAGTGGGGCAAGAAAGTTGAGCTGTTGTGACAGATTTTTGCACAAATGCAGGTGGAAAAGGAAAGTAGTGGAGAGGAAGAAGAGGCCTCTCATACAGATGCAGATACCTGCTCAGCACCAGGTCACCCAGAGTCTTCAGAGGATCAAACAGAAACGTCTCCGTCAGATTCCCAGCTTGGCAGCACCTCAGCTGGGCTTCAGCAGCATGAAGAGAGGAGGGAAGAGGAGGAGGAGACCCGTGAAAAGCCAGCTGGAGAGAGCCACCCTTCAGTGCCTGCAGACGACGAAGGCACAGAGAGTCTTCAAGGTTCTTCTAAGCACCGTGAAATGCTGGAAAGCCAAGAAGGCCCAGAAACGTCCAAACAGCTGGAGCACAAAGAGGCGGCCGTGGATGGAGAGATCCAGGTAATGGCGAGCTCAGAGGAAGCTGCCGTGGAGATCACCCAGCCTGTGGAGCAGGAGCTGGGCACCGGTCCACAGAGTGACGTCCAGAGCCAGGAGCTGGAGGCTGCCGACATAAAGCAAGAGTGAACACACAATAAAACACAATATCATGAAGGCAAAGTACTGAAACAGCCTGCACAGCTTGTCTTGCGTCAGTTCCACAGATGCATTTTAGTCAATAGCCTTTTAACCATGCTGTCTTTGGAGCTCCAATAAAGCACAAGCGTGTGAAAATGCTAAATATTGTGTTATGTGTTGTTCTACCAACTGCTATTATATCCTCATGGTCTTAAAGCGAATTGTTGGCTAGTTATGTGTGAATTCGCAGCTGTTTATGAATAATAAGTGGTCACATTTATGAGAATCATGCTCCCAATTACTTCTGAAACTGTATGAGTGCAAAATTTAAGAAGTGATTCATTATCAAGCTGTTTCAGTGAAGGGCTTTTTTTACATTAGTCAAATACTATAAGTTTGCACAGCTGTGCATTAGTCACTTCTACACGAATAACTTGCCCAAGGAGGAACTGGCGCTGGTCCAGTTTTGCTGTTACCACGGCAACAGCATAACTGAAGTCCACACATATAATCTGACACCATTAAATACAGCAGTTCATGTGAGCCAACACACATCACACAAAGCACCGCCTTTTTGCAACAGTCAAAAACTTGTGGAAGCCTTTTGTCGCTTCCACAGTTTTCCAACTTTTTAAATTCTAACTGATTTCTTGATTCCAATACACAGACAAGATTACATTATTTTGCATCACACAACATGCAATGGAACTGCCCCAATTTTTTATTTTTTGCAACTCGCATTCAAATGCTCTGGCAGAGTTTCCTCAATGAGTTGGGCCCATTCTACAGCCACACAGCAGCGCCAATCTCACCCAGCACTAAGCCCTCCGCTAATCTGCTGCCCAATTCCTTCTGTTATCCAACAATAACACCACGGGCTCTCTGGATCCCTGGAACTGGGCCCGCGAGTGGCACGGCTCTCAATGAAAGACAGATGTTAAGACACACTGGGAGATTGGCTGGACATTTTTATTGCATCAGTCAATACAAAGACATCAAAAGGAAAAAAGGAGGCAGGAAACAAACGTCTTTGGCAAAAAACAAGTCGGTCCGACCGTCATGCAGCCACCTTCCTCAGACGCTCCGACAGAAAAGAATGCAAACCATATTGCAAAAGGTGGAACACTTCAGATTAATATTTATAATGAACTGACATATTAAAGTATATTTACAATACACTTTGGAAGAATACAGTATTAATGCAGACGTTTCACCCTCAAATGCATCCCAAGGGGGTGTACCCATGTATAATATCACTTTAAGTGACATTTAGTAACTAAGATAAACACTTGAAAGATGCACTCTAATAAATAAAGGCACATTTGTTACTTTTATAACCACAGAAGACAGCAATACAAAGACTCCATTAAATGTACCTCACGATAATATGAATAAAAAAAATTATTTTTTAGAGGTTTATATCGGATAACATCGTTTATTGACAGTGCTAGGACTTATAATGCATGTTAAATTGTGTGTGTAGCCCCTGATTTTTAAACATCTAATTTATTTTGCATATTCAGACAATGTATAATCAATAAATTATTTATAACACACCATAATGCAAGCATATTTAAGACTAGTGATAATTAATGTAGTCACCAAACAATGACTAAAACCCCTCAAAATAAGAAAATTTTACAAACTGTTTATTAAATTTAAGAATATAATGTCACACACAGTGGTTTCATAATGATACGTCTGTAAGGATTTGCTTTTGTACCATCATATATCAATACACTGGATGTTATTAAAGCTTTGTTATGTAACTGACTGTGATGGAGTTTAAATTAGACTGAACTGAACTCATATAACATTCTTGGTAGTCAGACTGGACGTCCTTGGATGTGTTTATTGGTTATTCATAACTGGGGTCACATAAAAAACAGCTTTGGATACAATCTACATGTGTAGTTGCATGAAAGACGTAATAAACCCTTAGAAATCTGTCATTATGTTGGCTTAAAACGTCATTATGGTGTGTTCTGGTCCGTGTATATTTTGGTAATTGGATTTTCCGTTCTGAAAATATGGTATTGAAAAACAAAAAACGAGTGGTTCTTTGATTTTCGTTTTAAAATACAAAAAATAAAATTGAAATACAAGGTGTTTTTCCTTTTCATGATCAAAAAGGGATATACGAAATTTTAAAAATACTTTGATTTTCATTTTATATTTAGAATAACAAAAAAGTAAAATCAGTAAGAGACAGAAACGGAAAAAAGTCAGTTTTTTCATTTTCTGAGACAGGAAGTGGTCATCAGCAAGTGTTGAGCCAACAGGATTCTCAGAGGGCGGAGCCAGAGAGCAGTGATTGGTCAGACCATAGAAATATATAGAAGACAGCACGCCAGCGTATCTAGTCTGCTACATATATATACGGTGGGAACGTCTGGTAGCGTTTCTGGCTGCTGTTGACCTTGTTTTTGGAGTAAAACACGGTAAGAAGACAAATATTTCTAACCAGTAGCGTTGTTTTGTTGTACGTTAAGTCAGCGACTTGTGAAGAGTTGTGTTTGCTCGTGTTTGAGCAGTTGGTCCGGACGCGTTAGCTAGCTAAGCGGCTAAGTTAGCTAGCGGGCTAATAAACACAGGTGGCTAACTTACCGCTGAACACCTGTGTTAGTTGCTGCTGCAGCTGTCCTCATTATTAGAATGACCTTCTCAACCTGTATTTCTCTGCTGTGTATTTTAGCTTTAAAAAAAAAAAGAGTTATTTTACTTTAAGGTTAACTGAAACCCGTTCAGCTGCACTGAAGTTAAACATTCAGCTGGTTTGAATTAAACCTCGCTTAACTTAACATTGTGCAACATTACCTCTCTGAATCTCTATAATTTCATTAAATTCCTTTTCTCTCCCACTGCTCAAGTTCAATACAGTATATAAAGTGATATTAATAATGAAGAAAATAACAACCAGCTGTTGTATTTATTTATTATTGCATGTATTTGTAGTAAAACATGAGATGAAACATCCTACTTTTGGATCTAGAACTGCACAAGCCCTTCATTTTCAGTCACCTGACGAGTTAAACTCCCCTTTTTATGTGAGGTTGAAGCAGAAAGTCTGAGTTAACAAAGACAGTTCTTTATAATTTGCGATACCTGTTATCTCTGACTGAGGCTTTAGTTTTTGTTGAGCTGATTTACATGTAGAAACTTTGTTCAGGAAGATTTCTCAGTAGCTCAGAGGACAGGCTGCTTTTTACACAACCTTGTAAGAGAATGTCTGTCAATGCTTTCAGCAGAATTTAGAAACGCAACACTTCCTAAACATATATTTTGAGGCTGTGAGGTTGAACGTTTGAGAGTATATCAGTGTGTTTGTTTGTGGTCTTTCTGTTTCTAGGTGGAAGCTGAATTAGTGAGGATGACTCCTGCTCCTGTCATCTCTAAGCTCCTCACACATCTTTACCTGCACATGAGGAAAATCACTCCTGTAGAATGCAGGTATGTTTGTCATTATTATAAAAAGATGTTGCCTGGTGACCTGTCAGAAACCCATTATACAGAGTCAGCCAAAATAATGTTTACACACATCAGGAAAAGAAAAACTTGCATAAATATTTCAATACCAAATTTATTCAGACATCACGAGATTAATAAAAGTTATCTTTGGCCTCTACAATTACAAGAGGTGCTCAAAGTGGAGGCCACTGGCTTCCAGACATTTCTGTTGTGTTGTAGACGTCACTTGTTGATGCTCCATTCATGAGGGTAGCGCCATCTGTTGGGAAAACATCGTACAACAGGACACAGAGTTACCGTGATTTGATCAAACTTAGAAAGAGGAATCTATATGTATAGAAGTACTTATACAAATGAAATATTTATAAAAGTTTTTCTTTTCCTGATGTGTGTGTATATTATTTTGGCTGACTCTGACTCTGTGAACTTAATGAGAACAAAACTGTCATTTAATTGTTGCTCTGAAAGCTTCTTTAGTGAAAACCAGCTGGTGTTCTGCTTTGAAACAAACTGCTGTTGAGGTCTGTGTTTTTAGGTTTAACCCCACAGTTTCTGAATGAACTGATAGTTGTTTTTTTTTCCCTGTTCTAATTGATGGTAATATTTACTGATCATATAATCAGCATGACAATATAACAGTCTAACATTCTGACCACCCGACTAATACTGTGTTGGTCCCTTTATGCTGCTAAAACTCCTCTGACCCAGTGGTTCATCAGAACCTCTGGGGATGTCCTGTGGATTCTGTGGATCCTGTGGGTTGCAGGGTGGGTCCTACCTAGACCAGGCTGATCCTGGACCATCCCACAGATGCTCCATCAGATGTGGATGTGGGGAGTGTGGAACCCAGGTGAACAGCTTAGCTCTGTCGTGTTCCTCGGACCACTCCTGAGTAGTTTTAATTTGTCCTGCTGAGGCTGGCAGCTGGCATCAAGGACTGCTGTTGCCATGGAGACAAGGGGGTTGTTTGTCCTGCAGTGTTTAGGTGGTGGTACATGTCAAACATCCACATGAACGTCAAGGTTTCCCAGCAGAACGTTGCATTAGAACAAGATGACGGATGTTGTTCTCTTCAGCTGTCAGTGGTCACAATGTTGTGGCTGATTGGTGGATCTGTCTGCCTTTACTCTGACATCCAGAGTTCTACAAAAGTGTAGTATGTGTGCAGTGCAGAAGAGATTTACTTTATTGTATGCAGTTTTAGTGGTTCCATCAGAGAAAATCATATCCATATACAGATTTTTATTAATTACAGGGCTGGTTCAGTAAAGATTATAATAATAACTACATCAGATAATTCTTTGTCGCAGTTGGAATTTTGCAGACTGAGAGATGGTTGAGAAGGTTTCCAGTTCTTGTTTTAGCAAAATATGTTATAATAGAAGATCTTTATTGTTATTGTACATGAAATTATCTGCAAAACAGCAAAGTGCATCAGTCTGAGGTATCTAAAAATAAATAAGTAAAGAAAAATGCTTCTAAAGCCAATAATAAACAGAATATGTTGAGGGAATATTCTAAAAAAGAAAGAAAAGCTCCATTCTCACTCCTCTCAGGATAAACTGTCATTAAAATTGACTTTAAATTTAGCTTCAGCACGAGATAAAAACATTTACTTTCATTACTGATATTGTCAAGTTTTAATAAAGTTCATGCTACTTTTATAAAATGATGAAAGTGAATAAATTGTATTTCTGTGATCTGTGTTTGATTTCTGTCTTTTCTCCTGTCATCCAGATGTTCAGAGGGAGATGATGCCACATCTGGTCCAGCTGATGGAAGGTCTTGAAGTTCTCTGACTGGCCTCGACTGAAGATGGTCGTCTCTCTGGATTTAAGGTTCAGATGCTCAGTAACAAACTCCACCAATGAGCCAACAGGGAAGCTTTAGGTTTATTAAATGTTGCTATGAAGGTTTCGCTGTTTTTCTTTGTGAATGCAATGTGCTCCAACTGAAACTTGAATTAGAACTTAGAAGTAAATCCTTCCATCTGAAAGGATTTAGTTGCATTAATAACCTCATAACATTCTAATTTTTATTCCAGTCTTGGTTGGAAATAGAATCTCTGTATTGATTCAGGTAAAAAGTGAACTTCACAGCATGTTGGAGCAAAACAACCAGATGAAAACTGTGATGGTGTTGGATTGTCAGACTGTAATGTTGCAGCTCAAAGCAGCTTTTTTATCTCAGTTCATTCTGACATTCAGCTATGAATCAACACAGCAGATGGTGATCCATGCTGTGGAAATCTCACATCTCCTCATTTAATGGAGCTGCTTTGCACTTTTTACACTGTTTATTCACCAACACTTTATTTAATAAAAGTCCCATCTAGTTTTTATGAGGAATGTGATGTTTTAATTTCTCTGTGAATAACTGCAGTCTAATGCAACAGCTGGAGTTGTAACATCTGTCCTGATATTGATCATGAAGTATTGATCAGAATACTTATGGTTAGCAGTCATCCCTGAAGTTTTACATTAAAATCTTTACTTGTGAACTTTGGGAAGAAGCAGAAACTTTAGCGTTGCCATGGATACGTGAGTGTTAATTTCTGTCCATGTTTCATTTTGGGAAATTCAGTCCAGCAGATGAGTTTGTTTTTACTGCCAGCTACCATTCAGTCTGAGATATTAAGAATAAATAAATGTGCATCATGTGGAAATGAACAGATTTTATTTTTATTTATTCCTACAGCTGCTGCATGTAAAGTTCCAAAATGTGGAGGAATTTAGTCTCACAATCACAGACGATAAGTATTATCTGAAAGTCGGGTTATTGTTGTTTATCAGCACAATACAAAAAGATTCATGTTAGAAATATTCCAGTTAAGACTCTAGAATGTCATGATTTATGTAAATTTACCTCAATAATATGAATGTTCAGGTTAAGATTGTGCAGTGGTATTTATTATGCAAGTTTAGCTTATTAAAGTTTATGACTGCACTAAAATATTATTTAAATTGACATCATTATTATAATATTTAGGGTCAGACCCTACAGTATTGAGATTAAGAAATAAAATATTCTATAAAATGTAAATACACTGAACTAATCTGGATATATTTACGTGAGACTCTGCAATATTATTTGACACAAATCTATCTAAAGCAAAATTTTAATCATTTTTACTCCAAACATTTAATGGACTGATTTAAATATTAAAATAACTCCTTTCTAATCCTCTGCTGTACGTTCAAACCTGAGGCCTGAAATAGAAACACACAAGTATGTGATTGAAGGAACTTCTGCAGAGTCCTGGTTCCAGAACATGATGATAGAATTATAGACAAACTTTAACAAAAGCTGCCTGAGAGTTTACAGGTTTTTATGTTAGATTTCTTCAGTAATTTAATGAGAGTTATCAGAAAAAATCAAGTGTTCATTTGATGAACTTCATTTCCTAAAACATCCAGAATTGGAGCTCATATCTTTGACAGCTGTAAAGTTTCTGCTCCTTCAAAGTTCACAACACAATGAATGAATTCCTAAAACACTCTCAATGCTGGAGAGCGTTTGTGATGCTGAAGCAGTGACCAGTTTTTCTGTTTCTTCTCTTGAGATGCACAATGAGGGACGTCTGCAGCGACTGAGAAAGAGTCTCACCACATCCTGACATGAGGAAAAAGACTTTATTGAAGACTACAATGAGAAAAACTATCAGACAGCAGACGGCTGCATTCAAGGTGAGCTCTGAACATTTGATCTGGAACAGGAATTCAATCACAGCAGCATGAGCTTCATTTCAGTCTGTAGCTGCTGAATTCATGGATGAATCATCTGGCACTAGAGAGGAAGACCATCAAACATCCGCGTCAGCTGATGGAGGTCCAAGAGTCTCACCCAACAAACAACCTACAGAGTGAAGACCTCCAATCTGATTGGACGGCCTCCTATTCAGCCACATGTGTGAACAAATGCCTCTAAGCTGATTTGTTTTCTAAAATAAATCTAGTTTGAGTCCTAATCTATGCCTGTGTGTTTGCTTCTTTACACTGCTGTTAACAGTTTAGGCTGTTAGGTTGTTCCAGATAAGACAAGTACAAGATTCTTCAGAGCCGTTCTACCACGAGCCTGACAGGAAGAACTCCAACAGCTACTGAATGTTCCTGTGGTTCCCTCAAGGCTACAGGAGGAGCCCTACGAGGACAAGCCGGTCCACCTGATGGAGGCCAGTCGCTGCGGTTCAAAGCCGACACCGACTACGTGGACTTCTACTGGACCACACGGAGGCCTTCAAACCGGACCAACAAGTTCAGCGACTCCCCGACTCGTGGGTCCTGAGGACGCCGCCGAGCCTCGGTCCAGCCGGCCTCCTGTCTGTGGGTGTTTGAGTGCTGAGAGGTTTGTGGATGCATGTGAACGTGTCTGTGTTGAAACAGCAGCTTTGGACTCAGTAACGCTGGGAAAAACCAAGAGCTCCTTTATTTGTGACTTCCACTAAAAAAACTGATGAAAATAAGTTTGCCAGGGTTCTGACTGATAACAGATTATTAAATAATGAAAATAACAGTTTAAATATTCCTTCAAACAATCCTTTTAGGTCTACATTTCCTTTGGTCAATAAAAAAGACAAAAACTAATATTTTCAGCTGAACTAAAGACAGACTGTGATTTTTCTGCTCACATGTGTTGTAAACTTCCTCTTTCAAATAAATATCCTCCTAACCCCCTGGAAACCAACGTTTGTCCTGTTTTTGTGTTGCTCATCAGTGACCCTAGACAGCTGGGTCGTAATGTTTTTTGAGCAACACACCATACTATGACGTTTTTACAATGATGGTTCTACTATGGAACCAGTTTGACATGTTCAGGTGTTCTTTGTGTGAAAACTCAGAGATTTCAGGGATCAGAAGGTGGTTTTCAACTTTCTTTGTTAACTTTCTGCTTCAACTTTAAACTAAATTTCCTTCACTAAGCCAGCCCTCTGGACTTCCAGGAAGCTGTGTTCCTATTGGCTGTCCAGGTGGCTGCTTGGTGTTATCAGGAACACCTGAGCAGCTCAGTATCTTCCTGCTTTATTTAGCTGCAGACAAACATTTCCTCTGTTTCTCGTCACCACTGAGGTTTGGCTCTGTTGCTTTAGTTTGTTTTTTAGGCGTTGGCTTGCAGCTTCCAGCAGTAAAATCATCTTTAATGTGTTTCTTGGTGTGTTTTAGGGCTTTGTACTGGATAGTTGTCTTGGTAAATGTGGTTCTTTAGCCACAGTTAGCACATAGTTCTAATGTGTGCAGTGATTAGTGGATTTGCTGCAGCTGTGTCTTTATCTTGGCTGTAGTGAGTCTTTAGAGGTTTTTGGTCAGACACATTCTGTATTCTTGTTTGAGAACCAGCGTTGGTTGTCCAGAAGGTAAGAGTTCCTGTCCTGATTCTCTGTTCTCAGAGGTTCTCTGGTAGGCTGCAGGAGACTTTAGCGTTTAGGTGGTGCTAGTTTGGTTTTTGTACGGTTTCATTTGGACGACTATCTTGAGGCTCCTCCATGTGGTTTAGTGAGGTTTTCTGGAACAGTTCTACAAAGCAACCTGCAGCAGAAGAGACTTTGAGAGTTTTTAGGAAGTTCTGGAGACCAGACTTTAGAGCAGCAGAAACATTTGTCAGCAGTTAGAGAAGGTGAGCTTCAGAGTAGAAATGAGACAGGAACCTTCTTGATCCGTGTGGTGAGGTCCTGTACCAAGAGTTTGAGCAGGTTGTGAAGAGTCTGTAGTTCTTTGGTCTGAAAGCACAAGAAGAGTCGACTCATTAAAGGAGAAAACAGGAGATATTGTTGGTTCTTCTGTCACTCTGCAGTTTCCAGTTTCCTTAGACTGAATATCAAGTTTCTATTTTAAATGATTTCCCATGTGAGCCCAAGAAGACTTCAATAAACTCCCTCCATCCCCTGGAAACAACACATTTTATTACCATGTTAAATCTTTTTTTTTTTTTTTTAAATATGTTTTTGAGTTTTAATCATAGTTTTACAATAGTTTTTTTCTCTTTTCTTGTTTAGTTTTGTCATCTGTGTGAAAGGTGCTAAACAAATAAAGTTGAATTGATAAACTGAATAATTGACTAACTCATGATTGTGACAACAGAAATATTTTCATTGTGATTTAAGGGTTTGTTTCATTTTTAATGTTGGGGTTAAAATCTTGACAGAAAAAAGATTAAAGAAATAAACTACATTTAAAAAAGCAATTAAAGGAAAAAAGCATTTAATACAGTAAAACTTTTTAAAAGAAAATTAAACATTAAATACAATTAAATTATGTTAAACAGGCAAAATATTTAATTAGATAATTAAACAGAAGATACAAAACATGTAATTATGAAATTAAACAAAATTTTTTAAACAACAATACTAAACATTAAAGATGAAATATTTTAGATAATTAAACATTTAAAAAGTACAATTAAACAAGAATATTAAACATTTGAAAAATGCAAAACATGTAATTAGATTATTAAACCTTTAAAAAGACAAAACATTTAATTAAAAAATTTAAATGTTTAATTAGAAAATTAAATCTTATAACAATAAAAATTTAAATAGGAATTAAACAGAAAATACAATGAAGCATTTAAAAAGAAAATTAAACATTAAAAGGTGATAAAACAATTAAAAAGAAAAACCTTAAAGATTTAATCGAAAAATTAAACATTGGGAAAGAAAAGGAAATTTTTCAAACAACCCGCTAAAACATTCGAAAAAACAAACATTACACAGACAAAACATTTGAAAATCAAATCAGACATTCGAAAAGAATTAAAGGTGAGAAAAGAGCAAAACTAAACATTTCAGAAGAATCAAACTAAAGACAAAACATTTGAAAAGACACCAGTTAGACTTTAGAAGATCAAATTAAATAGAAGAGACAATAAAACGATCAAAAAGAGCAAAAACCGATAAAGGTCTTAATGCGTTTTCTAGTCTGAAATGAAAACATCAAGTTGTTTCTTCAAACATTTCCTCTTTCTATGTTCTTGGTTTGATTGTGGACAGATTTACTAAGAACTCATTTCAGAAAACTGCTTTCCAGATAAAGTCTACTAGTAGTTGAAGGCATTGATCAAACTAATGTTACCTTCTGATCTCCACAAACTTTACTGTTCAGTGAAGAGAATCAAAGTTTGTTGAGGATTTTTAAAAAACCCACAGGTGAAGGTCTGAGAAGAACTCAGATGGATGGTCTAAATGTGAAATCAAGACTCATGGTCACAAGTTTTAAGGCTTCTGTTAACCACAAAGTTCAAACTAACAGAGAAGTACTGAGAAACTTTTAAAATTTCAGTCCTCAGACTGTCTGAAGGTTCAAACTAACAGAGAACTACTCAAGAACTTCTAGGATTTCAGTCCTCAGAGTGTCTAAAGGTTCAAACTAACAGAGAAGTACTGAGAAACTTCTAAAATTTCAACCCTCAGGCTGTCTGAAGGTTCAAACTAACCTAGGACTACTCAGGAACTTCGAAGATATCAGTCCTTGGACTGTCTGAAAGTTCAATCTAACAGAGATCTACTGTGGGACTTAGAAAATTTCAGCCCTCAGACTGTGTGAAAGCTCAGGTCCTGAGGACTCGGGAGGTCTGGGGGCTTGGAAAGTCTTGGAAGTGAGGGTTCCACCCTCCAGCACAAAGGCTGAAGTCCAGCCTCCTGAGAAAAACGGTCGAGTCGAGACTCGAGTTAAAAAAAAAACTCAAAAACGACAAAAAATAGATGATAAATGCGCAAAAAAAAGAAGAATTAGTATCTGAGCGAATAGCTCAGGGGAAAAGAAGATGGACTACCAAGTGGAAGGTCGCAGGTTCGAGACCAGCCACTGGCAGTTTTCTTTCTTTGTCTTTGTCAGAATTTTGAGAAAACTTAAGAAGTGTCTGGTCTTGAACCAGCGACCTGCAGCTCCATAGGCAAATCCTTAACTCACTGAGCTACAGATCAGATAAAAAGAAATAAATTCGTCGTCCCTTTGGCATCGTAGTTCCTGAAGTGACCACATGGGTGGAGCCAAGGCGGAGTCTGGGTGGAGTCAGGGCGGAGAGTAGGCGGGGAGGTGGGTGGCGGCTTCCCCCCTCTACTCCCCCACCTCCCCCCACCGCCCACCACACCTTCCCCCGCCCCACGAGTTTCTCGACTCTCCACGAGTTCTTCGAGTCTCCACAGGTTTTCCCCAGTTTCTGGAGTTTCCACCAGGTCCAAGGCAGAACAACTTGTCATGAAGAGATGTTGAAGTTGTCCAGGATGGACTGACTTTTTACAGCGACTAGAAGGAAGACCACTAGAAGAGCAGGTCTTTAACCACCATCCATAAAATCCATGGAGTCGACTCCAGAGAAATGAAGGGAGGTCAACTTTTATCAACCTCCATCCAGATGTTCAACTTCATATCTTTACTTGGAGATTTGTAGCACCACAAACCTTTTGTATCACACTTTATTATAATTTATTTGGACTTTAATGGAATCCACCAGCAGATTTAGTTTTTGTTGACAAACTTTATTCTTGTCGTTGTGGGACTGCAGTATTTTAAACTCTTCCTTTTATTTGACCTCGTTTATTAGTTTTAGTGGAGAAAGTTATTTTAATTGTCCATTAGTCTCTTAAAAACCAAATAATAGATTAGTCAAGAGCCTTAAATTTCTTACTTTGTCATATTTTAAATATGACAAACAATATAAAAATATAGCGTCTTGAAACAATTTGACCTGTAATTGGCGTTATATAAATAAAGTCAAATTAAAATTGTATGTATCTTGTGATGTTGGAGTAATTCAGCCATATATGTTGGAAAACACACTTTCTTAACACATGACTTATGATTAAAACACATTAATCTGTTGAATAATGGGCAAAGTTTACTGTCATAAAAACCAAAAAGATTTACATTCATGATGCAGGAATCAGGCAGTTTTTCACTTTTTATCTTAGTTTAGTCAGAAAGATAGTTGATAATGTGTGAATTGTTGCAGCTTGTGAGCCGTAAAAGGTTTTAATCTTTGGGGCCGAGTGTCAGAAAACATTTAGAAACCAACATCAACAAAACACTCAACAAAGATTTGAACATCATTAAAGGGAAATCCAACTTTTGCATGACAATGTCTAATTAAAGGACATTTATTTCCAACGTAAATGTGTGATATTCATCCTCTGGAGCTTTCTCTTCACATCGTCTTCCACCTGAACTGGTTTGGTCGGGAGCATGTGCAACAAACATTTGAAAAACTGCACTTTAACATCAATGAATGACACTGAAGTTTAATCACTACATAAATGAGACTGAGTCTGGATGTGCTGCTCTGTCATTAACTCCTAAGTTTAGGGAAAGTTCAAACAAAAGAGGACAGTTCAGATCAGACTTTAGAATGAGCTTATTTTCTAACAAACATCTCAGACTTTCTGAGCTTCAGCACCTCTAGCAAGATATTTTAACAAGCAACTCAAGAGATCCAGAAGTTGGAGAGAGTTAGCTTTAGCTGAGCCAAAGAACATGTGGGACGCTAAGCTAGCAAACATTTCAGACTTTTCTCTGTGAATTCTGAGAAATAATTTCCTATTTAATGACAGAGCTACACATCTTAACTCAGTCTCATTAAAACAGACTCTAATTCACTGTCATCCATCCATATTAAAGTGCAGTTACCTAAAATGTTTGTTGCATGAGCTCCAACAAAACCTGTCCAGGTAGAAGGCCACTTTGACAAACAGGAAGTGGAAGATTCCAAACAGATTTATAGAAGGGGGAACCGGACTGTACTTAGTGTGGTCGAGTATAGAGGGGTGTTTTGTGGGTTTTTAAGGCTGACAATGATTATTAGAGAGACATTTGGAGTAGATAATCATTTGCAGTAAATGAAAGTATTTAAAATCTTGGAGTTAAACTTAGAAGAACACAAACTCTAACAGAAAACTTTGTTGATACGTTTTTGTTTTGTTTACAGATGTTAAGTTAAAGGAGTTTCATTCGTGACGTATAACCAATCAAATCACTCCAGAAGACAGAGCGACCACAGGTAGATAAAGGTTCAGAGCCAAAGTAGTGCCATTTTAAAATGTATTTATTACTGTAAATCAGTAAAAAAATAAAATATGGATAATCAGTAAATCAGTCAGCCCACAATTACTACAATTCTACAATGTATGTCTCTTTCCTTTGACTTGTTATTTGTACAATCTATGATGTATATGACGGTGTTTTTTCATACCAAAGGCTCTACTATGATGTTTTCTAAGAGACATACCATGCTACTCTGCTTGTTCTGGCTCTGGGCCGCTGCACTCCTCCTCTGTTGTTTTCTGGATTGTACTCAGCTGCATGCCTTCGTCCACCCGGCCTCCGTTGACTCGTCCCGCCTGCCGTCTCTGGAGCTGAAGCTGGATTGGAACAGACCAAAGTACAGTCCAATCACGATGCCAGCTGCCTCTCAAAAGGCTCCTTCATCTGGCAGGTGGCAGCACTTCTTCTGAGGGGAAGCTGAGCTGGTCCAGCAGAACTTTGGAGATGTGTTCCAGTGGTTGGTGGATGTGTGGGGAGATAGAGAGGGACCTTTGAATTGTTCACAAAGGAAAACAGGGAACCCAGTGATAGTTTTAGTTTAGGGTGCTACTGAGGTGTGTTTTTGGGTTTTAAGAGGTGAACAGGAAGAGGGTTTTTTTTGTATTGATTATGTTTTACTTTGTTCCTGGTTGGAATGTCCATCAATGTCAACGTGAAGTTCACTTTTAGTTCTGTTTATTTATTTTTATTTTACTAACACTCATTTGCTTTTAACCCCCTCACATGTTGTGTTGTTGTAAACTTACTCTTTCAAATAAATACTCGTCTAAACCTCTGGAAACGAGCGTTTGGACTGTTTTGTGTTGCTCCTCACCTACTTCAGACAGACGGGACAAAACAACGTTTTGTGGACTAAAGGCTATACTATGAAAATTGCTGAGCAACATACTAAACTATGACGTTTTTGTCACATTTTGAACGACATACTA